>NC_056741.1:1107731320-1107948820 GCF_019279795.1 Protopterus annectens
TTTCTTAAACTCTGTAACAGCATTTTTTGGTGGAATTTAAGTACATGCCAGCATAATCCCCCTCCCTTGCCAACTGACCCTTAATACTACATATAAAACATTATTGACTTTCTCTTCTGTTATTGGTTATCTATAAGCCTAGCCATACAACCCAAATGTGTTCCATGAGTTATTGTGGCATAGAGGTTATTTTAAGGGCTGTAAGTTAGCTTGGTCATAATTTAATGGCTTCTTCTGTCCATCAGAGACATAGGTGGTAGACCAGGGATGAGTTTCCACTTTCCCATCTACTGGTCCATGTTTCACTTGAACAGGGTTAGGGAAATGCTCTGATTCACATGGTTAGGAAGCCTATTCCAGAGAATTAGGATTCTCTGATGTACAAACCAGTCCTTCCAGCATCTCCTATTTAAGTCGTAGTTCATGTGCTGTGCATTTTGTGGCTATATGAAAGGTCCATCGGAGAGGGTTCCAAGAATGCCTTGTATGGCAGGCATAAATCTCCTCTAAGCAGTCTATAGGAAATGGAGTGTAGCACTAGGGCTTTGAGGCAATCTGCATTGTGATTATGGCCTGTATTCCTTTTGTGAGGAATCTCTGTGGACATTCCAGTTGTTGCATATGCCTGGTCAGGCACAACTGAACGGGGTCTTGTACTCATTGATGGGTCTGGATGAGGGCTGAGTACAGTGGCGTGATGACTTCTGTGGAACTAGATGCTATACCCTTACTTATATATTGAGTGACATACAGTGATTTTCTTACAACCCTAGACGCATGTTGGTCAAAAGCCAGGTTACTATCTACACGAGTCCAAAACTCCATGTCAACTGTGTCTGCTTTTTGGGATGTTTTATCAACAACGTAGTTTCCCTGGGTGGCTGACTTCCCAAAAAGTACTAGTATGCTTTACTTGGTATTGCGTTTTAAGCCATGGTTTTGGCACCACTCTTTTGTTGTGTTAGACCTTCCTGTAACATGCTAGCATCCTGGGAGGGAGGGGGGGGGGTCTGTGAGTGCGCCTAACTTGCAAATATTAAGCAAACGTGGTAGGCCAGAGGCCCTTGACATTGGCCTTGCCTTCTGGAAGATAGATGCCGGAGGGAAGTGGACCCATCACAGAGCCCAGTGGGGACTCCACTGGTGAGCAGCCTCTTTGTGCAGGTGGTCTCTCTAATCCTAATTTCTTGGGTTTTGTCTGTGACCCAGCTGGCTATCCAGTAAGTTGCATAGGGGTTATGCTTAATTCTGTGAGTTTGTTTACAGTCCTCAAGTTGGGTATTGTATCAAATGCCATAGCAAGGTCAGGGTAGGCAGTTCACATTTTACAGTCATCCATTGCCTTTCTGACTTCTTAAGGAAGTCCACCAGGTTCATTAGGCATGGCCTACCTTTGACTAAACCAAACTGCACTAAGTGCAATGTTTGAAGGTTTCCTGTGTCATTTTTAATCATTGCCATTATAATTCTTTACATAGCTGTGCTGATGAGACTAGTCAAACTAATGGGTCTGTAGTTCCTGTTCTGGGATTCATTGATGGTCTGCACTTGTGCAGAGAGGGATGACCATTGGCAGTCTTCTGTTCATGTGGGATGAAGCCAGTGCTGAGGCTGTGGTTGAATAGAATGCCAATGGTCCTGATAAGTCATTTTAGGCTGTTTAGGAGTCATCCTGGGATATTATCTGAGCCCATCTAAGCTGCATTCTTGGCCTTAGAGAGTGCATGTAAGACCTGCTTCCTATTGATTATTGGTGGTATTATGTTAGATTGTATTTCAGTGGTGTAGCTGGGTATGACAGGGGTATAAAGTTGGAGCTGAGTTTGTCAGTCAGAAGATTTGCTGTATCTCCCAGTTTTGTGAACATAGCTCTGTTTACCAACAGTTCAGCATACTATTGTGTGCCGCCTTAGAGGTTTCTGACATAGCTAAAGTAGGCCTTATGGTCGTCCTTGGAATGTTATCTGTACCTCAACATTTGCTTTCTTGGGCTTTGTCATCTATTCAGTTTAATGAGTCTTTATCTTTTTTTTTGGTTTTTCACATCTTAATTTTAGGTGTGACTTTTTTCTGTTGTACACCCTGTTTAATTTTGGATTCCAACAGGGTAGTTTGTTTTTTGAGTAAATTTTTGGCATTCTTCTGGTAGGCACAGCAGCCTCTGTGCAGACACTGACATACAGAGCTTCTGTGAATGGTTTCCCATAGGCTGCTGTGTTATGTTGGTCTTGAGCGGCTTGAAATTTTGATACGTTAATTAATACAAGGTAGTTTGCCTTGGAGTTGTTTCTAACTTTTATGGGGTTTGCTGGGGTTACAGAATTGATTATTTCGAAGGATACTGCTTTGTGTTCTGACTTTGTCAGAGGGAACACAACACTAAATGGGTGAGGGAGGGAATCTAGAGCTCTTCTGTATTTGTGAATAACAGGTCCACTGAGTTTGTACATCTACTTAGGGGTATGCACTAGCTTGTCCAGGGTGTTTGCATTTACAATGTCTAGGAATCTTTGCACCTGCAAATTTGTTGTTATGTGGAGTTCCAATTTATAGAGGGACAAGTGAAATCCCCCATGAGTATGGTGTTTGGTTAAATGGTGAGTCTCTAGTAGGTCTGTATATGAGTTATGGTTTCATTGGGACACAGAGGGCAACCTGTAGTTGCTAGGATATGGTATGGCTCTGTCATAAGCTAGACATCCTGTTTAACCAACCTAGAGATATGCTTGTTATCGATATAGATAGAGACACCTCCATCTTTAGTCCCTGTCTATGCAGTTGTTGGACTGAATGTTTTGGAGGCACTGAAGGTTTTCACTGCTGGGGTACTGTCTGCTGGTTTAAACAGTGTCTTGGTAAGTGCACAGATACCTGCATCCTCCAAGGTGAGGAGAGCTTGCAGAGAGTGAAGCGTCTTGTTTAGACTCCTGGCATTGAGCAGTAACAATTTTAGTTTTCTTTGGTGGTAATGTTCAGTGCTATTGGAGCCCATCTTGCAGTCAGTATTATTAATCCCCCTTTTCCTTCTCCCTGATGGTCTAATGAATATCATCCTGAGCTCCTTTCTTTGTCAAATTCACATGCTCATCAGTAAGAAAAAATGCACTGGCTACCGTGAAATAAAACTAAATTGTGCAGTATTCTAATAAACCTGCTGGGGAGAGGATACTGTCTCTTATTCACTTCCCATCATTTCTGACTTTAGGTTTTACTGAACTGCTTGCCATTTTACCTTTAAATTTTGCATTTCCCACAGGAGAGAATGTTCTCAACTCGAGGTTAATTCCTTGCATTTGCAGTCAGTTGACTCCATGTAAAAGTAGACATCAATGAGAAAAAAGGGCTCCCTATTGAAATGTCAGTACTGGAAATGCCAAGTGCCGAAAAGCTGGAAAAAAAAAAGATTGAAGACCTGGAGTATAGAAGCTTGAAAATCTCTCTTCCTTAAAACTTCTTTTTGCAGGGAGCAAGCCCCCCCCCCCCCCAAAGCTATTTCTATCTCTCTTTCTCTCTTCTTCCTTGGTCAGATCCAACCATAAGCTAATCACCCTAGATATCCACATCCCACCCCCAATTAAGGAAACCACGATAAAAATTTTCTCCAAAGCCAACTTCATGCTTCTTAAGACAGAAGTGGTGAGCTTCATGACACCCATGCAGATGGACAGTACAGTTACGACTGCTGAATCCTTCACAAATGCACTCTATAAGCACTTACACGAGTGCATGGATCATGCTATCCCAAACAGAACCAAGACGCTATCCTCCAAAAAAGGAAGCCAATCTGGTGGTCCCCTGCCGTAAACAAACTCTACAACAGAATGAAGAAACTGTTGCAAAAGAGAGTAAAATCCCATGAATGGAGGATCTCCCTGGTCAGCCTCAGTAAGAAGCTAATATCCCTTATAAGATCCTCCAAAGCTAGCTACAAAAACAAAATTGCCACTGATTCTAAGGACAACCGCAAAGCATTCTATAGCTATGTCAGGAATCTTAATGGCAACACCCAGATCTGCTCTGAGTTACAGCACAACGGCAAGAAAATTACAGAGCCAACTGATATTGCCAACATCCTGGCAGATAGGTTCATTGCTAACTTTACCTCCCTCTCACCCCCTAAAGGGCCCATATCTGTACAGGAAGAATGCAGAGTCCATGTAATCACGACTGTGTAGGTAAAAGCTGCACTTTCTAAAGCCAAAAACACAGCATCCAAGGGACTGGACAACATCCCAGGCTGCATTTTACACGAACTTCAGAATGAACAGGCTCCCCACCTAAGCACCATGTTCAATCATAGCCTCACATCAGGCTTTGTGCCCACTGAATGGTGCACAACAACAGTTATCCCACTCCACAAAGGGGGGAGCCACCACTGATCCCTGGAACTATCACCCTGTTAGCCTGACGTGTCTGGTCTGTAAGGCCATGGAACTTTTCATCATGGTTCATTGGTTCATAGGTTAGTACTAGGCTAACTGCCCTTGCGAGCCACTTTAAGCCTAGCCAATTATCCCTTTTGAGATTCAAACCCTGTACCTTGTGTTTGTAAGGCAAATACCTTAACCATATGGAACTCATAAACAAAGACATTTGTAACCTCCAAACTCTGGACCCCACCCAGTTTGGGTTTATGAAAGGCAGATCATGCCTCCTGAACCTGATCGACTTCTTTGAGGCAGTCACCAAAGCTGTAGACGAGGGTAAAGTGGTTCACACAACCTATCTTCACCTCACCAGTGCTTTAGACACCATTCCCCATTCTGGAATTATAGATAAGCTCACTAAACTAGGTATAAATCCTTATGTCACAACATGGGTTGCCAACTGGCTCACTGACAGAACCCACACTGTAAAAGTTGCAGACTCCAAATCTGACTTCAAACCAGTGACAAGTGGGATACACATAGGGTTCAGTCCTGAGACCTCTCCTGTTTATCTACTTTTCTGAAGTACAGGCTAACACAAAAGGCCTTTGGCTAATGAAGTTCTTAGATGACTGCAAATTAGGAGCCGTAGTAGAGTCCCCAAATGATGTGGACATCCTACAGAAGGGCCTCACTGAGACAGATGCCTGGTGTCAGAGCCATGGGCCCAAGCTCAATGCCAAAAAGTGCATTGTCATTGCCTTTGGTAAAAGCTCTGTACCCATGAACTACCACATAGGCGGCAGTCTATTTAACACCGAATGTGTGATGAGACCTTGGGACCCAGGTGGACAGTAGTCTCTCCTTTGGTCACATCGCCACAGTATTCAGGAAATCCACATGGCACATCTCATCACAAAAGGGATCTCATCCAGGAAAAAAGAGGTCATTGTTCCCCTCTACTCGACACTCATTAGACCCATTATAGAGTACAAATGCCCCTTTTGGAATATACTTCACAAGACAGCAGCTGGAAAGGCCACAGAAGTACCTCACAAAGAGGATTACTGGCTTCAAACAGATGCCCTACACTGACTGTCTCAAAAAACTCCAGCTTTAATCCATAGCATATCGCCTACTCCGAGGTGATCTCTGCTTAACATATAAAGTTATGTCAAACCCAGAGTTGTTGGACATGCTGCACCTAAAGAAATCCCAATCCCTCCAAGCTACATGCTCTAGGAACCTATACCTTGTCAACACGATAAACAGGACATGCTAGAGAGATAGACTCTTGTCCTAGAGACTTCCCATACTCTGGAACAAGCTAACTATCTATGTCAAGCAAAGTTCCTCATTAACACTCTTAAAGAAAAATCTTGATGAGTGGATGGGAAATGGGAAATACACCCCAGGGATCACGTCTGTGGCTCTGCTTGACAGGGGCACAGGAAAATAACTTTCTTGGGTGGTGTAAGCCAGGGAACTTTGTTGGCTAGGCTTATTTAGGCCCTTGGACCAATAGCCAAGTACCTACCTATGAACCTACGAGTGCAACATATTTTGGAGAGAAGGGAATATTCCAAGAAAAGCCATTGTGGACTTGGTATATGCAAGTCCATTCTTTTAGTTATTCGGCGTCCATATTTTGGGACTTGCTCTAACAGGTCCCAACATTTTAAATGGTTACCAAGAAAAGCAGCTAATAACTCTGCAGATGCAAGAAGGGATTTTTGTTGCTTTCACTTGGAACACAATGTACAAAATTCCCCTGGCCAACTGCCCTCAACTACAGGCTTGATGTATCCCACTGAAAACATTTGCTAATGGGAAAAACAACAAACCATTATCTTTGCAGAAGCATGAAACTTAACATTGTTATTGCTTTTCATCATTTTGTCTTATTTTACAAGCTTTTTTCTCACAAAAATGTGTTAATAGCTTACGCCAAGGACTATTAATGTAGACATCCACCTTTGTACAACCAGGGAAAATTATCTTAATTGTACATATAATCAGTACACTTTTACATCCTGCCCCAGCACCCGAAATCATACCTCTCAACTGCTCAGATTTTTTCAGAATGTCCAGATTTTTGCCTAATATTTTTGGGCTGTTCCTTGTAAATTTTGTGGTTTTCAGGAAAATCAGTAAAGATTGAAGTCAATAAAAAATGACATTTGAGTTCCGTACTTCATATCCTTCAGAAAAATGCATGCTAACATAAATCCTATTGTTCTAGCTACTTTCTAAGTTTATAAGAACAGCATTTAATATATATCCGTATTTTTGGGCCTTTGTTCCGCCATTATGTTAGTCTTTGTCGAGATTTCTTGCACTAAAAGGTTGAGAGTTATGCCCAAAATCCAGCCTTTCTTATCTTCCAGTGTAAAGCCTATATTTCTTACAACTAAGAGAAAAAAAACTCTTGTGCACTTCAATATCTTTAACATACACAGTAGTCACTGAAGCTATCCCCACACACACACATGCATTTAAAATACACCTGGACTGCACTCATTACAGATTTGCTTTACAATGTAACATGCGGTTTGTATATCATAAAATGTTTAATACAAATACTAAAAAGTGCAAAATTTTTTGCTCACAGTTACTTTTTTCCTTTTAGTGTCCTTCTAAACATTAGTGACATAAAGTGTGGTATGTACTTTATAGTCCACCCACAAATTTAACAAAGTCATTAAAATTCCAGTCTGGCTTGGTCACCTTTTCTTGCAAAGCCTTATCTTGTAAATGTGATTGATGCTTTAAAATCTCCAGTTTATTCACTAATTTCAGTGTTGCTGGTGGTCTTTCTCATCATCTTTGTATCCCAACATAAGACTCTGGTTCTAGTCCAAGGTACTCCTTATTTTTTCTAGTCAACTCCTGTGTTTTTTTTGTTCCCTTAAGCATTTTCTTTTGGAACATATAATGAAGCAAATGTATGAGTGAACCAAGACAGAGGCAGATAAAAGTAATGAAAAACTATAAAGCAGTTTCATAGTATAGTACTAGGCTATCTGCCCTGGGGCATTTGTAAGCCTAGCCATAGTGATGTGGCTTTTGCCACCCCATGAAATGGTACAAAAATGTACAGAATAAATCTAGAATACTGTGCCTCTGTCTAGTAGTGACACAATGAAGGTCCCCTTATATAATAGAATGTTTACTGTGCCCCTGTCTAGCAGTGACACAATGAAGGTCCCCTTATGTAATAGAATGTTTACTGTGCCCCTGTCTAGCAGTGACACAGATGTGACCCCTGGGGTAAACTTACGATCTCCCATCCACTCATCAAGATTTCTCTTGAAGAGAGTCAGTGAGGGGCTCTGCCTAATACGAACTGGGATCCTGTTCCAAAGCATGAGAAGCCTCTGGGTTATGAATCTATCCCTCCAGCATGTCCTATTCATACTTGTGCCGAGGTTTAAGTCTTTAGCTCTCGTGGTCCTGATGGATTTGGATTTTTTGAGGTGGAGCATGTCCATCAGATCCTGATTGGACATGGCCTTGTACGTCAGGCAGAGATCACCTCTGAGCAGGCGGTATGCTACTGAATAGAGCTGAAGTTTCTTTAGTCTTGCAGAATAAGACATATGTTGGAGACCCTTGATCCTTTTGGTGAGGTACTTTTGTGGTCTCTCCAGCTGTTGCAAATGCCGGGTGAGGTGCATACAAAATGGGGCATTGTACTCAATCATGGGTCTGATGAGGGAGGAATATAGGGGTACAATGACATCTTTGGATCTGGATGTGAATCCCTTCATGATGAGGTGTGCAAGGTAGAATGATTTTCTAACCACTTTGGCAACGTGGGTGTCAAATGAGAGGTCACTGTCTACTTGGGTCCCTAGGTCTCTGATTACTTTTTCCGTACTCAGTGGGTTGCTGTCTGTGATAATTTGTGGGTACTTTATTTTTTCCAAAAGGGATGGCTATACATTTTTTGGCATTTAGTTTAAGGCCGTGACTACAGCACCAGTTGTCCGTTTCAGTGAGGCCTTTTTGTAGGATGTGTGTGTCAGCTGGTGTATCGACTATGGCGCCTAGTTTGCAGTCATCTGCGAACTTTGTCAGCCACAGCCCTCCCATGTTTGCTTTAACATCTGAGAAATAAATGCCGAACAAGAGGGGTCCCAGGACAGATCCCTGTGGGACACCACTCGTGACTGGCTTTGAGTCTGACATTGCTCCAGCGATTTTAACTTTATGGGTTCTGTCCTTTAGCCAGTTTGCAACAAATCTAGTGACATAGGGGTTTACTTTTAAGCTGTTTAGCTTATCTATGATGCCTGAGTGGGGTATTGTGTCGAAGGCCTTAGCCAAGTCCAGGTATGCTGTATGGACTGCTTTGCCCTCATCAATGGCTCTAGTGACTGTTTCGAAAAAGTCAACCAGGTTTAAAAGGCAGGATCTGCCCTTCACAAAGCTGAACTGGGTGGGGTCAAGTGTCTGTAGGTCCCCTATGTCTCTGTTTATGAGTTCCATAATGATTCTTTCCATAGCTTTGCAGACCAGGCTAGTTAAGCTTATGGGGCGGTAGTTTCCAGGGTCTGTAGAGGCACCCCACTTGTGGAGTTGGGACCACTGTTGCTGTACGCCAGTGTACAGGTACATAACCCGAAGTAAGGCTAAGATTAAATAGCATTTTTATGTGTGGGTTTAGTTCCTCTTGGAGTTCTCGTAACACGCACCCTGGGATGCCGTCAGGTCCCATTGATGCTGTGTTTTTTGCTTTGTTTAGGGCGGTTCTCACTTGGACATCTGAGATGACAGGGAGATTACATTCAGCTGGGGTAAGTATTTCTTCTTTTGGGGGTGAAGGTGGCGAGAAGTTTGCACTGAACCTGTCAGCCAGAATGTTAGCAATGTCTGTGGGTTCAGTGTATTTTTTGTTGTTGTGAACCAACTCTGAGCATATCTGAGGGTTTCCGCCCAGGTTTCTAACATAGCTGAAGAAGGCTTTGTGGTTATCTTTAGTGGCCTTAGCGATTTTTCTCTCAAAGTTTGCCTTGGATGTTTTTATGAGAGAACGTACTTTTCTGCTAATGTTGATCAGAGATGTCTTCCCTTCATGGGATTTCGCTCTGACGTGCAAAAGCTTCCTTCTTTTGTTATACAATTTGTTTATGGCTGAGGTCCACCAGACAGGACGCTTACATTTGGTGGAGAGGGACTTGTTTTTGTTTGGGATTGCATGATCCATGCATTCTTGGAGATGTCCATAGAAAGCATTTGTGAAGGATTCGGCATTGTGAGATGTGGTATCCACTGGCACAGTGGATTTAAAGGATACCATCTCAGTCTTAAGAAGAGTGAAGTCTGCTTTTGAGAAGTTTTTCACTGTGGTCTTTTGTGCTGGGGGTGGAGGTGGGATATGTATATCCAGGGTGATTAGTTTGTGGTCAGATCTCACTAGTGAGGGGTATACTTCCGGTGTGGAGCATTTTGTCCCCATGTTTGTGATGATCAGGTCTAGTATATTATCTCCCCTAGTGGGAGAGGTGACTAGTTGTTCCAGTGCATTTGAATTTATGAATTCCAGGAACCTTTGGGCTAGGGTATTAGGGCTAGAATAATGTACCCAATTTATGTTTGGGTAGTTGAAGTCTCCCAGTATGATGGTATTTTGTGATACATTCATATCCTCCAATGTCTTCAGGAAGGCTGAGTGGGGTTCTTGAGATTGGGAGGGTGGTCTGTAACATGCTACCAGTTGTATAGCAGTTTTGCCTATGGTTAGTTGCACCTGTATGGTCTGTGTTGCTTCATGTGTTGCTACTAACCTGGAGGTGTGGGTGTCCTTTATGAATATGGACACTCCCCCTCCCTTTGTGGTTCGGCCTGAGTTTTGGGGCCGAAAAGCATGATACGAGGTATAGCCTGGTAGCACTGGAGTGCTCTCAGGAGCCTTGAACCAGGTTTTAGTTACTGCACAGACGTCGATGTTCTCCATGCTGAGGAGTGCATCAAGTGCCTGCATCTTGAGATTTAGACTTCTGGCGTTGAGCAGCATTACCCTTAGTTTTTTCCATTTTTGTTTTCTAAGGAGGTGGGTTTGTCTTTTGAGCCTTGCCTAAAAAAAGGCACTATGTGGGTGGCAAGAGCCTTTGCCAATATCCGGAAGCCCAGTGGTGACAGGTGTAAGCCATCCCTTGTAGCAGCGTGGCTTGTCCAACATATCATCCCAGGCAGACAAACATTGGATCCCCTTAGAATGACACCAGTACTTGAGCCAATTGTTAAAGCTGATCATCTTGTCTTTGTATTGTGGTATCATTCTTGGTGAGGGCAAGATGCTGCTCAGGGTCAGGGTCATACCAGCCTGGGCTACATAATCGGAGAGCTCCTCTATGTCTCTTTTCATGTAGTCCAGGGAGGTACGTCTCAGGTCATTCACACCAGCATGGACAATGACGGAGCCATATTTGTACTTGCTTTGGCGTGACCTGAGTGCGTGTGTTATGTGGCGGGTCCTAGCTCCTGATAAACAGCTCACAGTCAACCTTCTCCTTGTTCAGCCTGGTCAGTGGGACATCAGTGTGTCTGACTATGGAGTCACCTATTACTAGTGTATCAGGCAATGTGTTTGGCCTTATGGGCTGCGATTGGTTGACACACTGATTTATTGAAGTATGTGTTGCATGTGTTTTGTTTTGAGGTGGTGGATTTTTGGATGTCTGCTTTGGGAGCCTCTGTTGTTTTGGTAAGTTTTTTATTAGAGCCTCCAAGTATGTCTTTGTGTTTTTATGTGTTTGGTTTGCAGTTGTGGTAGGTCTATGTGGGACTGGGATTGTTGTGTGTGTGGTTGCCATCTTCTCCTGTCTGGTCATGCCAGCCCTGAGTTGAGAGAGTTCAGCCTGCAGTTTGGCTATATAGTTGCATCTCTCACATGTATTTGTGTTTGTTGGGAGGAGGAGAGGGTTGTCTGTGTACATGAGACAATTGTAGCATTGTCTCAAGATACCCAGATTGACCATCTGAACTGGAGACGACACCAGTAATCTACCACTCGACATGCTAGAACAGTATAAGGGAGTAGTATACCTTTAAGGGAAGTGGATATTCACAGGGGTGGTAAGTAGATGTAGGGCTTTACTTAGTACAAGAGTGCTTACTTAGTAGAGAAGTATTGAGAACAAGTGCTAGGCTTATAATACAGTGAGTAGGCTGGTTATACTAAGAGTAGAGCTTCCTTAAGGGAAAATTTGAAGAGCAGACTTGCCGGAGCCAGAAAAAGTTTAACCTTGTTTAACCGGCGCTGCGCTATGCGCACAACAGCGCAAAGCCGTGAAAACGTGGATTTTAAACAGTGAACTACAAAAGAGCTAGAAATGGTCCAAAACAACCAATTACTACAGCTTCTTGTGCTGAGGTCACTTCCCCCAAGGACAGGTAGGCTGCTCAAGGCTCCCCACTCCCACTGGTGAGCAAAGAAACTTCCTTCTATCCAAGTAAGGTAATGGACAACACAGGAACTACACCACAGCCCAGAATACAGCAATGCCTGTAAACTGGTCTAAACTAGTCAAGGAAGGCGGGAAAACAAGGATTATTTTTTTGTTTTTTTGTATTTTTGGTAGAAACACACAGAAAATGCAGAAACAGTGATAAATTAGTTACACAGGCTAGCACACTTTAGTGGGCAGCCTCCACAGTTAAATTAAACAAACAAGCAAACTTTTTTTCAAATTCGACTAAAATGTAACTTTAAGTGCAGATTTTAAAATAATGCAGCAATCAGTTAAAAACAGTTCAGGCTAGTTCAAGGTAAGCTACAGAAGCTATTTCAAGTGAAAAAAAAGCAAAGATACTTAAATCCAGAAGGTAGTCGCTTTTCTGAGTTCCCTGCTGCTAGGACCACTCTGTAAACCCACGTGGAGCTTGTCTGAGCAGTATAGCCAGAAAAAAACGCCCAGAGGTGGATTTTAAACAGTGAACTACAAAAGAGCTAGAAATGGTCCAAAACAACCAGTTACTACAGCTTCTTGTGCTGAGGTCACTTCCCCCAAGGACAGGTAGGCTGCTCAAGGCTCCCCACTCCCACTGGTGAGCAAAGAAACTTCCTTCTATCCAAGTAAGGTAATGGACAACACATGAACTACACCACAGCCCAGAATACAGCAATGCCTGTAAACTGGTCTAAACTAGTCGAGGAAGGCGGGAAAACAAGGATTATTTTTTTGTTTTTTTTGGTAGAAACACACAGAAAATACAGAAACAGTGATAAATTAGTTACATAGGCTAGCACACTTTAGTGGGCAGCCTCCACAGTTAAATTAAACGAACAATATTTTAGCACTTTTGCAGTAATAATACTGCTTCTTCAGACATTAAACAGTTCTATTTCAAAAATATTTAAATAATGATGTCAAAAATTTACATCCAGTCACTAACATCAGTCAGTTAAGACCTTTAACCGAGATAATTTAAAATGCATTAAAGGTACATCACTTTAATAAACCTAATTCCATTACTTACAAACTTGTCTCATCTTTAAAAAAGATTTCATCTGCACCTTATCATTCAGTCCCTTCCCTTTATCTGTGTTTAACCTAACAATCCATGTAGCTTCCTGTACCTCTGTGACATTTTCAATGTCTTCCCCACGCTCATTGGACACTACTCTCTACATTATTAAAAACTTGAATATATGTGACCTACCATATGTATTAACATGTTTTGCTAGGACATTCGTACAGTTGCTTTTCTTTATATCTTATAAATACTCTCTGATTCTATCTTTGAACCGCCTGTTAGTTTTTCCCACATAGAATGATTTGCAGGAACGGATGGCTAAGTAAATATCTGTAGTGTTACCGTCACCCCTAGCATAAAATTTAAATTTCTTATTAATTTCAGGATGTTTTGGAATTTCCTGTGGAACATTGGAAAAGGTTTCAGTGGCAAAGTCTGTCTGTGATTTTTATTGTCATAAGAATTAGAAGAATCCCCTTCGGTTTGCTGACTCTCACTTTTTGATAGATAATTTTATTTCCTCCTTTGCCTGTGCTGCATTCAAAAGTATCTTTTATCCTCCAGGAAAAAAATATTCTGAAAATAGCTGGATGCACCTACCTCTGGACATTCCTTGATTACTGGAATAAATTTGCTCCTGTGCTGCCTGGTGTACAGTGAATAATAATTTCCCACAAACACTTGTGTCCAATTTTTAATTATTTCTTTTTGCCACAGTTTTGTAAGAATCAGCTCTTTGTCCTTGCAAGATTTTATCTTTACTAATATAGCTATTGACTGCTTTCTTATGGACAGATTTGGAGCATAAATTTAATGTTCTCTTTCAGTTAGCAAATCTTACTGTGGAAATACCAGCCCGATTGCTTATTTGTACTTTCATAAAATTAATGGTCTGTTCTTTCTAGTTTTTCTGGTACAGTAAAAAATCTCAGCGTTTCTTTACCTGTGCCACCTTCTAACACTACTGTTTCTTGAAATGGCTTTTCTTGAAAACCTTCCAAGTCAGCCAGCCATTTCTTCATTTCATCCTCTATTTTTGGCAGTTGTATCAGTTTACACGAGTAGCTAGTTAAAGCTTCTATTTTTCAAATGTTTTGTTATTTGAATTGTTATATTCTTTCAGGTTAATTTCTTTAGAATAGATTTGATTTATTGTTTCCTCTAAATTTCTAGAAATTATGTATTTTACCAAATCTGAAGCTTTTTCCTGCTTTTTGCTGATCAGCTGCAGTAATCTTCCTTGCTAGTGTTCTCTTCAACTTTTCTGGTTGATTTTATTTCATTTTGTTTTCTCTTTACTGGCATCCAGGCAACATACGTACTAGCCAGTAACAACGTTTTAGCCATTATGATACTTTCACCTGCTCCCTTTTCTTAGTTTCTGTTTTCACACTGGGAAAGTGGAAATTAAGCTGTTGCTCAGTGTGCAGTCATCTTGGAAGTTGTCAGCCCACCATATTTGTGAAAGAGAATGTCTGTGATTGTTATGTGGATGTATGTGATTCCTATCCCCAGACCACCAAGATGGAAGCCCTAGCTAAGAGCTGAAATAAAAGGCACTCATCCAAAGCTCTCTGCAATTACCTGGACCACAGGCTTTCAGCTGACCCTCGCCTCCCTCTCATCTATCCGAGACGGTCCCTGGCAATGGATCTCCTTGATTTAAAGACTACTTCAGGCCTTAGAGATCTGTAGGCCAAGCTCATAGCAGTAAGTTTGTCTAAGAGTCTCCATTGTAAAATGAAAGAGAAGGTCCTTTTCATACAAGGGGAAGAGGGTGCCTCCTCAGAGATTGAGAAGAAAGAATTAGGCTGTCCTTCCCAAGTATCTCTTACTTCTCTTTTGTATGACACAGGCACTGAGGGCACTTTCTTCTCTGCTTCAGCCACAGAGGAAATTGTATTTGGAAACGCACACTTTGCAGAATGGAAGAACACTTAAAATGGGAAGCAAGACTTCAGGATTTGTCAGATATAGAATAATGTCTGTAAACAGACTTTTCCGTGATTACCACACTAGTCATATCCATGAATTTGTGATTGCCTCGTGTTTTTCACTAAAGACTCCAAGTACATAGCAAATGCAGTAGATGAAAGAAAGGATCACTGCCTGATCACTGTTATACCCGGGTAGTAAGAAGGGATTCTTCCCATTTTTTTCCCTGTGATTCATCACATTGGGAATGCAAATCCTAACATTACCCTGCTGATGAATTTCCAGCAAATCTTATTGAGCATTTCTTGGCATCCAAGTTTCTCAACAGTAAGGGATTTTTATATATATTCAGATTCTCTCTGAATCATCGTTTCAACAACGTTATCAAATGTTTGTTTCTGTTTCGCGTATCCTTGATCCATATTTGTCACCACTGTTAAAATTTTCACCATTCTGTCAATCATAAACCCTTTATAATTGTAGTTTAAAATGGGTATTGGTCTATATGATATTGGATTTGGCAAGGTTTTTGCCTGTTTTGTCAGTACTACCACCAGTAGGCTTTTCCACTATTTAGGCATCCTCCCTGCTTCAAACATTATTAAATAATGTCTTCAAGTTTTCAATATCCTCTTTCCTTCTAGTAGATTTCATTAGGTATTCCATCTGTTTTTAAAGATTTCCCTGTTTGTTTATATATACATATTTATTTCTTCATCTGTCCTGACTATTAACTGCTTGACTTCCTCTTCAACAAGTTTTAAAATATTTAGGGTTTCCAAAAATGCTTCCACTTGTCTTTTGATATCCCCACTCTTCTGGTCTATATAGCTTTTTGTAATATTGCTGAAATACTTCTATTATCTCGTCAGGACTCTTTAAGTACCATTCATGTCACAGGTATTTTCATTTTAGCATAGCTCATTCCACTTTCTGTTGCCTAAGTCTTCATGCTAAGAATTTCTGTGCTCTGTTATCAAAAAAAAAAATGTTTAATAACTATGTTTCCTCAACTTGTGCATCCATCCTTCCATCCACAACCCCTTTTTCCCCATTTTTCACATGGGGTTGGGGTGTCACTTTAACAGTGACAATCAGCTAGAGCCAGTATTGTCCAGATATTCACTATTTATTTTCTTAGCACTGTGAAATGATCCCTTCTTTGGAATCTGTACTTCTTCTGCAACATGTTAACTTTTGCCAGTCCTTTTAAATAATTTAGTTAATTTTCTTGAACGTCTTTCTTCCTTATTTATGCTATACTTAAAAATCCATCTTAATTTTTTTCCTACCTTAGCTGTCCTCTCAGAAACCATTTCTGTCTGCCATAACAACTCTCTATCACTCATTCCACAAATCTACCTTCTTAATGTCTATAGGGAAACGCCAATGCTTTTTTTTCTTTCTTTTTTTGTTAGTTCCTTTTATCTTAGCTCTTAAAGGTCATCTGTCAGAAGTGGGATTTTAACCCATGCCTCCTTATGGAGACCAGAATTCCATGAGCAATGGAGAGAGATAATCTTTGCGTCTGTGCCACTCGGACATCCTGCCGTTGCTTTCATCTCAATGTACAGCTCCTGTGATATGTTTTCTATTCAGCTAGCCCAAATGTTGTATATTGGGGAATATCGTCTAACTTTCTCTGAACTGCTGTTACTAAAGTAATATCCCAAATACCTTCATGTACTTTTTATAAATCAACCCTGTCTAGTTACAGTTTCCCATCAAGGACCCACTGACGTAACCTTACTGCTGCACACTATGTTCCAGTCACAACCTACAAATAAAATTGCCTGCTGAAAGTGTATTATTTCTTCCAAAATTCATGTAAGCTGCTTTAAAGATCATGTCAAAAGGGGCAAAATGACCTTTGGCTTTTGTATAAAAAAGTGTTTGCCTGCATCTTGATGCATACAAACACTTTTATACAAAAAACAAAAGTTGTTTCACTCCAGTTAAATAAAATTACTTTAAAAATGACTTCCAAACACAGTAGTTTAAACTTACACAGCCTTGTTTATGGCATTAATATTAGAGGGCGGGAAGGAGGCAGTTGTATCACTTTGAGTTCCAGCCCCAATTATGGGGAATTAACTTGGGTAAGTAATTGTAAATTATGTAATTACCAAGCTGTTAAATTTAAAAGTCTGGCAAAAAGGTTTTCATAATTTTTTTGCCAAACTGTTAATTTAACAGTATTTTCCACCCAAGTATACAAAACTCCTGTATATGAGTCAGTCAAGCATTTACTCACTAGCTCTTGGAGAAAATTCGCTGACTAGCCTTGAAAGATTTTTTTTTTTTAACTTCATTCTTAGTACATTCTAAAAACCAGCTCTGCTGGGGTGATATTCAGTTTTACCACTATTTATTTTCTTCTTTTTTTAAACCTTCCATTTTTCTCAAACTTAATTTTCCATTGCCCTAAGAGGCCAGAGAGTGCAGCATCTGTACTTTTTCATAATTGATTTTTCCTGAGTGCATCAGTTTAACTCTTGTCAGTCACTGTTAGATAAGCACATGCATTTGGCTCTGTTTTCTCAAAACCAAGTCTTCACTTTTTAAGAGACGACAGCTGGTACTTTCACAATTATCTTGCATTCTTCATTCTTGGTTTAATTTGTAACCTATTTAACTTGAAGAAGTTAAGAACAGTGTCTTTGACTTACTCTGTATTCAGTCTGTTCTTCTAACTTTATGCGTATAGAAAATAAATTGTGATTAGCTTATCTCTCTCTTTCTCTCTCTCTATATATATATATGTATATATATATATATATATATATATATATATATATATATATATATATATATATATATATATAAAATGTATGTGTGTGTGGTGTGTGTGTAAACAACTTCATACATTCTCATAGTCCAGAAGTTGCCTGTTTAGTGTTCAAGTTAGCCCTTAAACATTTACTTCAGCTTACACACTGTGATACTGTTTGCCTTTACTTTAAAACATACCTTCTACTGTATTATGTTTGCATTAATATTGTAGTATTTCACAGAAAATATATGTAGAACTTCAAAATGATTTCATTTATAGTTATTTCTTTTGACTATTCATTTCCGTCATGGGCAGCCATATCAAAGTAGTTTTCTTT
Organism: Protopterus annectens; assembly: GCF_019279795.1. NCBI lineage: Eukaryota > Metazoa > Chordata > Ceratodontiformes > Protopteridae > Protopterus > Protopterus annectens. Next base: position 1,107,749,214 of record NC_056741.1, read on the forward strand.
TGTTTGAATTTCCTCAGAAAATTGAAGTAAACAACAAGTAATAGAACTGATGCTCCACAGTTCTGTTATGTACCATGTTCACTTTATTTTTATAGATTCCCATAGTCTTCACCTTCTCACTGTACCATCTTGTGGTTCAAGCCCCCCTATTCCCCCAAAGCACTGTCTAGTTAAGTGACTTGCCCAAGCTCACACAGTAGGCAAATGAGGGCTTAGGGCATCAACTCCTGTATCACAGGGGCTACAGCTTACAGCTTTAATCCTCTGTGCCAACTGTTAAGCTAAAGTTAAAGGGGAGAAGAAAAAATCAAACTCCACACCCTTGACACAGGAAACAGCAAAATTAACTGACTAATTTAATTCATATGTTACAGGTGGAACAGTGGACTGCAGGAGTTAAATGATTATTCCAGATACACACACAAATGTGGTAGTCAATTACAGCTTGCACAAAGTAGGTAGAGAGAGTTGAAAGGGTTCAAAGCATGTGATTTTGACTAAATGAAGCAGTACATTAATATCTTGGAGAACTCTTGATTGGCTTTATTGACTGACTTTTAACCTTCAGTGATTTATCAGAAAATGAAGCGTGTGTGTCTTGCAGTTAGTGAGAGGACTGAGGCTCTTAAGTTCTTAATGAGCTGCTTCCTATGGTTAAGGATGCAGGGTTTGATTCTTTCAACCTCCATTTGCCTACTCTGTGACTCCGAGCAAGTCATTTAACCAGACAAAGCTAAATAAATCTGTTTTGACAAACAGTAATGAGTGGCATTATTGACTTTCTGGAAGACATCCACATAAATATAATGACTAGAACACGCACACACTTGTACAAGAGAGATTTAATTTGCAGCTCCCTCACATTCTCCACTCTGCAGACATATACTTCAAATTCTTGTGCTCCTGTGATAACAATAAGTGCTCTACCCTGCCATAAGTTTTCCAGTAAAGTTAAGCAGACCTCTGTTCTCCAGCAGCGCTAAGCATATCTCCTTTAAAGGAAATCAAAAGCTGCAGATCTCTCGTTCCTGCTATGCTACATACTACTACTACTGCTACTTCCTGTGCAACATACTATTGTGTTACTTCCTGTACGGTGCCTAGGTGAAACCTGTACTTTGTTACAAAGAGACAGATGTTTTTATTAGGTCATGCTTTAAGCTCAATTGGAATGATGTAAAATTAAATTGTTTTGTTGGCTGAAATGGGTCCCCTGAAGCTGCGGGCTATAGATGGCTGCCCATTTCATCCCATTCCAATCCACCATTGGAGTAATTTTTTTTCCATCTCCAAACTGTAGTTGTATGCGAGCTCCAAATAAATATCATCCAACACTAATACTTTTTCTACTACTGGGAATGAGTGGTGTAGTCAAGAGTTTCTAAACCCGGAGCAGCCTGTGGGAGCCCTCTGCTGCTGCACTATACAAAACCAAAGCAGAACTTTCCTCTGTTAAAGTGCAGACATCCTGTATGCCATTTTTGAAGAACAATCTAATGGAGGAGCATTCAAAGGTTGAAGATGAAACTGTGTCCACAACCACAGTAACAAAGGATTTTCATGAGATAGCTGCTTCCTAGGAGTCTCACTTAACTTGTAACACGGGAAGTCATGGATACCAAAGTCTAAGGCAGAATAAAACCTGTCAAGTACGTAAATGTGGAGTGCTCAGGTCTTTGAAGTGGGGGCAGCAGTCTAAAATAGCAAGTCTGTATCCATAAGCAAATCATCATCTATCCTGACTTTTTTAATATTAGTGTTGATAGAGCATCCCCCTCTAAACTTTGGAAGTCAGGAACAGGGTCTCAGACCATCATTTACAAAAGTAGCATACCTTTTTCCAGACTAATAGCCAAGCCACGTCATTATTATGCACACACATGGTATCCCTGCTGATACTGCCAGTAGCTGATGTACACTTTCATCACCCCACAATGTCTTCTGTAGAAAAGTAGAATTTTTCTTAATGTCCTACCCAGATTATTCTTGATCAGCATAAATACTCCCCCTGGTCATCAAAGGTTCTAGCCATAGCATAGTGTACCCAGACACAGAATGAAATAAGTAAAACTGTGTATTATATTGAGCAAAAATCAGGATACCTTGTTTTGTTTGTGCAAACTCATTTAAGTGTGGTTGTTTCATTTGTGTTATACTGCAGGATGCAGACTGCCCTGGTGAGCAGAAACAGTAAGTACTGGTCACTCTGTTTAGGCTGTGTTGGAGTTTTGGTATGAGATTTTATGCTACCTTTATTAATCTTCTCTGCCTCTCCTACTACTGACCACATTTTAACTTTTTTATTCTTCTTTCTTGGAAAGACATGCATACTTGCTGTCCTGAGACATTACCAACAATACTTCGATCAGAGAAGGAAAATACTTACAGATCACTGACTGCTAAGTAAATATGCATTTCGTTTGTAGACTTGTCTGTTGGTCAGAATCCCGAGTTGTTTTTCAGAACGTTAGTCAAAGTCATGTCTCTAGTCCCTCCCCTTTTTAGTGTGTAAAGACTTGTACAGAGGGCATGGGAACTGGGATGATGATTCATAACAACCTGATTAGTGCCATTCCTAGGACAGCGCTATATGCCCTAGAATGTATTCCTGGCGTGTGGGCAGTAACACACTGCTTTTTTTCTTCCTAATAAATTGTGCAGCTTTGCTTTGCTTTATGTTTGAATGTAGTTGGCCATAGTGAAGGTCCCTCTTTGTGTTTGTCTTTGGCAAATCTGGTGAAATGTTAAGTGACCTTATTTTGTTTATCTACAGCAGGCAGGTTCTTCTGTGGACAACAGTTCCTTGATTACACAAAATAATGAACTTGAAAAAAAGGTGGCAGAATTGCAGCACAAGCTGGACGAAGAGAAGAAGGTAAAACTAGTGTGTGTCTGTCTGTCTTACAAGTTGTTAATAGTCCGTAGTGTTACTGGTAGTAGATTTTTCTTCTAAATGGGAATGAGTTACCTTCTCAAACTTTAGTTACAGAAGTGTTTTTCATGTCTCTCCTCTCTATTTCTTTCCATTCCTACTTGCATGTGTCATATAGTCTCTCTTCATATGATTTATGGTGCCAACCTTGAACTCTTTCTTTGTTCTTACTAGAGAGTTCTTCCTCGGACATAATCTTCAGAATTGCAGTGCAGTAGCTTTTTGATGTATGCCTAAGCACCTTTGTTCCTTTCATTGCTGTTTTGTTTCATGTTCTCCGATGCCTTTTCGGTTTTATATACTCATTCTTTCTGTTTACCTTTCGTATGATTTGTTTAGTCCAGTGTGCATATTTGCATTGCATTTATACTGTCATATCCCCAGACCATTTCTTCCGTTTGACATTTTTTTCTTGTAATATTGTTTGCATGTCTATGTCTCTCTACATTTAAGTTTATTTTGTTTAATGTTTGATGTTCAGGTGTGCAGACTGAATATGACTTACAGTCTAGGTCACAGACAAAAGTATACACAGTGAATACATTTTTTTCAAAGGTTATCAGTACGTATATTTAAGTAAACATCAGTGACATGGATAAGAAGAAACTGCACTGCAGATTCATTAAGGAAAGTATCTGTGGCTTTGTTATTGTGTTGTTCAGAAATAAGCCTATCATCTGCTCTACTGCTTCTAACGCTGTCATATGTATGTCAAGGATCACCTTCTTTTTAAAAGTAACATGTTTTTTTATTTGTTTCTTTATACTGTTGTGGTATGTGCTATGCCTTAGTAAACCTTACATCACAGTTGTGCTTCGACATGGGAATGGGTAATATGCCATTATCAACAGCTTCATCCGCGGTAGTAGCATACTAAAATAGCTTGCTGAAAACGGTTGCATGTGTCTCAACATTCAACAAAAGCAATGCTGAACAACTTTCAGTGCCTCTATTTTAAAGGTATGTACTAGACACACACACACACACACACACACGTTCAAATTTTTTTTAATGTAAAAAAACGGTGCTACACTTAGTCAAATGACATTATGGTCGACTTGTTCAAGATTGCTTATAACATAATTCCTCGTGTTTTGTCTTGGTTTGTGGATGTGCAGTGAAGAAGGTAGTATAAACAAGTTTTGGGGTGTTGGGGCAGAGCTCCCACCGGGGGTGGGGTGGGGTCAGAGTTCCTTACTTTACAGCAGGTAAAGTTTGTTTGTTTTATTCTTAGGATAGCTAAGGATGTTTGTGATTGCAAATGTGTAAATATAGTGTGTACACCAGATTACGTTAAATTTTGGGATTTTTTTTTGTATTCAGTTTGGGCCATTTTATTTTTAGGGTTCAGATAGTAATGATAACAAATGTAAATATACTGTTTATAGTTGCTATCACTGGGTTTTGAGGTTTTTATTGATCGTCAATGAAACTGTGAAATTTATAGCTATGAACAGCAATTTTTTTGGGCTGAGCCCACCTAGCCAACTTGAAAGTGAAATCACGGTTAAAAACAGATCCGATTCTAAGAATTTAATTTAATTAGATTGTAAAACTAGCCTAGCCTAACAAAATGTACTACTCAAATATATCAAATAAATGAGGTGTTACTTCTGAAGAAAAGAAAAAAAACATTGAAATTTACCTCAGCAGTTGCAGTAGAGGGCCTTTAAGAAGGTTATCCGTAGGTTGATCGTGCAGGGTAGGAGACAAAACAGATGGTGCTTTTGAAAATGATTATTGGACTGTTCATCACTACATTCATTGCACACCGTTCATTCATACTGCATCTTCGTGTTTTACAGCATAATCAGTTGTTTATGGTTTATGCTAAGAATAAAGACTGTGTACTGCATTTGCATCTCTTACATAAACAGTTGCTCCCACGGGTGTATTGAGCATGATAGTAGGTTAGTTGATGTGATGTGTGCATTACTGGCTGAGGCAAGGGGTCGGCATGTGTTGAAGAGCTAGGGTAGGATAGTGGGAGATGGATGTCATAGTTTGCATCTGCTTAACTCCAGTACAAAAGAATAACTCATCTTGGGATAAAGGTGTAATATCCTGGAATGTTGTCGCCTCACAATTAGATGTTGTACATTTGATTCTCAGAGCGTCTTCTGTGTGTCGACATGTGTGAATGGGCGTTCCTTCGTTGAAGGTTGTGCGTTAGGCCTGGCAAGCCAGCACGTAAAAAAAAATGTACTGCCAATCATTAGCGGACCGGAGTTCCACTGTGGCGACCCCTAACCAGGAAAATCCGAAAGACAGATCCTGGAATGTTTCCTGACATGTTTTTCTTTGCATTATATGAAATGATGAGTTTGGTATTAGAAGTCCAGAAGTAAGGCAGAGAGAGTCTAGTGCACATAGACATAGGCTCTATGAATGTAAAAATTAGGGTGTCCACCCAGGTAAGATGGCAGGAGGTACAAGGCAAGCACAAACACGTGGGTATTTTGGCTGGCAGTTGTGGATATGCTGTTGATGACAGCTGTTGTGGCAACAGGTTTTTGCTGTCAGTGCCTACAAGCTGTACAGTGTGTGTGGGGGGGGGGGGTCAGAATGGTAGTGTTCAGGGTCTACTCCCTACTTCACTGTTAGGTAGTGATTCATGATTTTGTCAGAGCAGTGAGCATTTAAAAAAACACATAGTAAATCATATTGCATAATTATGGATTTTATTTGCATTACCAGGAAGGAGGAAAAAGTACTGGTACCCCCTATATAAATTTGTCATTATACCAGTTTCCCGTGTGTAAAGTTGGTCTCAGATTAGGAAATAGAAGATGGTTCAGAGAACATTTACCACACAGATTTATGCAGTTATAAACATCTTAGATGCAAGGAGATTTATGCAGTTATAAACATCTTGGATGCAAGGAAAGACTACAGCATTTTGTCACTGTTTTGAGTAGGAAACCGGTTACTGAGCTGTGACATGTTGATATTTAAACGTCTTAGGAATGACAGTCTGGCTTCCACTCTGGATATTACTTTTACTAAACATTCTTGCAGTCAGAACAATTGTAGTCAAAGACTTCAGTTCATAATTGATTTTCCATCATTGGGCTGGAATATTGTAGAATGTTTTATCCATTCCTAAAAGAAAAGTGAGAGTTCATAATCATTTAAAAGACTATTAGTAGAAAGAAAGTCACCAACGTATACCAAATGTGCAAACTGGAAATCCAAACAGCAAAACAACAAAATTCCAGCAGGACAGCCATGGCAGTAAAATATTTTAATAAAATATATACCATAAAAACAAAGAAATAATATCACAGGCGTTTTTGCGTATAAAATACACTTCTTCATGTCTTACATTTCAGTAACCTGTCAACAGGCCATAGAACTAAATTACTTAATTATGTTAAAGGTACAGATGTATCTAATACTTCTTTAATCTGTGTGCTTTCAAGACAGGTTTAATACTGACATTGCTGTTTATTCCTGGGTATCTATGTGCCTGTAGCCTCAGAATACACTTCAATTCTACTTGTTCTGAATGATTATTTGTATCCCGCCCTCTTGTACTGATATGGACAGGCTGCAGCACACTAAAGGAAAAGTGGTGTTCTGGCCTTATATTGATATGTTTAGCTAAGGTATTTTTCTCATTTTGTTTGCGTATCTCATAGAGGTGTTTACTGACGCATTCTTTCAATTTCTGAGTGGTCTTGCCTACATAGTAACAAGTACATAAATCACATGTAGCCAAATAAATTAAATTACTACTGTTGCAATCTGCATAAAACCTCCGTTCAAAAACAAAAGATGTGTTGGGACAACTAAATACCTGATGTTTACTTAATACTTTGCAGAAACTGCATTTTCTGCATGGGTATGTGCCTGAACTCATCACTGTGGAATGTGTTTTATTGTCATTACATAACAGCTTTTACTTTTACTAAACATTCTTACAGTCAGAACAATTGTAGTCAAAGACGTCAGTTCATAATTGATTTTCCTTCATCTGGCTGGAATATTGTAGAATGTTTTATCCACTCCTAAAAGAAAAGTGAGAGTTTATAATCATTTAAAAGACTATTAGCTGGTTGGTTTGACATTAGGATATGTGATCCTGAGTTAAATAACTGCACTCTCTTAAATGTCCACTAGTAGGGTCTGAGTTTTTTATATTTTCATAACACAGGACATTTTAAATTTATTTATGTGAAAGGATCTTGTGCTTGAGGTGGGTACTGCCTTTCATATGACCTTGCTGATGTTATAGGATTCAGAGTGGGGTAGGTATGGTTGTGCTACTGTGCCAGACTGTACCCTCTCTCTCTTTGGGATGTACTTTAGCATCCATTTAATAAAACCCATCCTTTTTGCAGTGCCATGTATTGATAAGGATGTTGCTGTGCTACTGTGTCAAGCACATAATCACCAGTAAATGGAAGTTGCTTTTGTCCCCCTTGTTTTAACTGCAGTTAGTATACGTTATTAAAATATAGAATATGGCAGCCCCTCCATAGTATGCTTGACTGTTCACATTTATGAATTGTGGACTGTGGTATGGATCCCTTATTTACATACTGCTGCATACTTGGATAAGTCCAGGTACACAGTAGTGTATTTCACTACTCCATCACGCTTCTCTCTATTTATGTATCACAAAGTGCTGTGGTGTGTAGTTTGGATTATGCACCAGCACTGTGCAGCAGCCCACACTGTGTATAAATAGTGCTTAATATACTTAACAGCGTATCTACTTTAATTTACACTCTGACAAGCTATTATAGATTTTAAAATTTTCATGCAGTGAATTCCATTGTTCAGCTACCTTTTCCGAAAACCGTATCATTTTGTCTGTCTTTGTCTTAGTATATCATATACGAAGTTACTATTTAAACTTGTTTTCAAATCCTCAGCCAATAGATATGTTATAGAAGTCCCCCAAACCACCTTTTGCTTAGTGAGAAATAATTTAATTTGCTTTAACCACAGAAACTAAGAAAACACAGTCACGTTCTGTTAAACTCATGTGAAAAAAAATGTTTGAATCCTTTTAGTTCTTGTGTAGAAGTCACAGTATGCAAATTGTAACTTTTTTTCTAACAAAGGAAATACACTTAGTCTCACATTGGGTTCATCCTTCTGAAGTCAGAGTGGGTTCACCCTTTTGAAGTCATTGAGTTATTGCTTTAGGAACTTATTTTAAAGCTTTCAAGAGTATAACATGATAAAATGAATGCACACAGGTGCTTCCATACTATACTGTAAGCTGCTATAGGAGATTAGGATTAGTTTGTGGGCCTTTGTGTATCAGTGTAGTTTAGATAGGGTCCTTGAGAAATATGGAAACACCACTAAAGTTTCCACCAGGCCTGAAGGCACGGGAAGTGCAAAGTTCAGGTATGCAAGGAATGCTTTCTTTATATTTAAACCAAGTCTCTGTAACTTCACATGTATGACTATATTCCAGGTGCATGAGTACCTTAAGATTGGGCCATTTGTTATTGAGACTGCTTTGAGAAGAGCCACCTTACTGTATTCCAATTTAGGTTTGAAGAATTTCCTGAATTGGGAAATCTGTTAGATGGACTGTGTCTGTAAAAGCACTGTTGGGGCAGTAAGGGCTTTTGTCAGTGTACATAAATATATAAATACTTGAACGGAAGATGCAGGATGTGACTTGCAAGATGAGTAAGACTGTCTTTTGGATCTCCCTGGAATTACGCCAGTTAATAAGCCAATTGTGCAATCTGATTATCATCTTGTTATTCTTGGACGTATTTTTTAGCAATGGAAGGATTCTGCTGAGGACCAGAGTCTTGCATGCAACTGTCACACCGTAAGAGTTTTTTGAAATGTCTCTCAGCATGTCCCTCTGGGTATTTCTTCCTGGGTCATTCCCTTCCACATGGGCATACCACCATGCCGCAGTCATACTGATATTTGTTACTTCTACTGTGATGATTGCTATTTTTTTGCACTTCGAGTTCTCTTATAGTGTTTTTACATTAGGAAGATTTAGGTCTGCACTCTGTTTATTTGACATTTGTTTACCGGGAAAGTCCACTGGGCTGAACAGGGCCCATTTTCAATGGAGGCCCGGGGAGAAAAGCTCCAATACACAAATACAACAAGGTAATTACAGTACAGAAGTGGCTTTAGGAGTTTATTTTAAAGCTTTCAAGAGTAGTTACGATATTTACAAGAATCACTACAATGCAAGCATTGGCAATAAAATGATATAATTTGCTACACTACAAAATTTAGGAATACAATGAAACAAAAGACAATAAATAGGTAAATTTAAGTGATGCAAAACTCAGCAAGTTCAAACAATAATAAAATATCAAGAAGATAAGTGAGGTCCATCAGTTTGAGTGTACGGCTTTGGATTCTATATCTGATATTAAGTATGGAATGAAGATAAGAAAGCAGAGAGAATAAGGTAGAAAGAAGTTATATTATATTAAAGTAAGTAGATTGTATGCTTAAAGTGAAGTATAAAAGATTTAGTAATGGTTGATGGGTCATCAAGGACCCTTTGAGTGGAAGAAAAAGTTTGGTTTGGGTGGTTAGATCGTTAAGAAGAGCAATACTGGGTCTACGTCTGCCTCTAGTGACAGTAGAGGGTAGCCAGGCCTCCGGAATCACTGTGGAAACCTCAGTGTATGGTGTTTATGACTGGCCAGTGGGCTAGTCTGCTTGTTTATACAGGCAGAGAAAACTAATTAGGTTATGGCATTTTGCATAATGTTTAGCATCATGTATCAGTGATTAGCAGGCCCTGTATAGATGCTGGTTCTTGGAATCCAGCTTTCTCCATTGGGAAAAAAAAAGCAGCCTCAGATAATTCCCGAGTGCCTGGTTGTGTGGTGAACACTTAGTTTGCACACAGAACAGCAGTGCTTTGTGAGACCACATTGACAGTGTAGTTCAAAGCTCAGTAGCATCCAAGTAAACCTGCAGTTAAACCTAGATTTCTCAGCTACTGTGGTTTGCCATTAGCATGACCTTTCTCCCACTGTGTTGTCCACTTGTAATCTACCTAAAGCCATGGATAGGCTTGCTCTTTCTGTCTCTGCAGCCAGCTTGGTGGATATGGACTTCCTGAGGCAAATGTAACCATTGTCGCATGTTCGCAGACAACTATCTAATTCTTAAACAGTCAGATACCGTGTTTGAAAGATGTAATTGTACATTGTCACTGTTGGCAAGGCTCTGTCATACAGATGGCACTTCTACCAATCAGGTTGTCAAAAACACACAGCGCCATTTTCTATCCACCACTCATACTGCAGACCAGTCATATGGACTCATGTATGCTGAGGCTGTAAAAAGTAATCTACCCAAACCATAAAGGCCTCCTAGATGCAGTAATAACATCAGGGTCCCTCAGCAACCTGAAACATTCTACCAAAGCAACACCCGCTGTGATGCATACAGCTTCAGTGCTTGGTGTCTCAACTCTTAAGCCGATAAGACAAACCTCCACACATGTTCTAGTCATAGGTAATGCTGTCATCACACACACACACACACACACACACACACACACACACACAATGGTTCACTCATCAGGCTGAGCAAGGAGAGGGTCATGGTCAGTTGCCTGTTATGGACCAGGATCCACTAGATTATGCGCTCTGGTCATTGAACCACAGTTATCGGTACAACCCTATCATTGTACATCTGGTTATAAAATGACCCGAGAACCCGAGATGTACTTCTCTGGACTATGATGAAGTTCTTGGATTGTGTGTCCCAGGCTGGTATAAGTCTAACATTTGAACAGCATCCTACTTTCTCAGAGGATTATGCCACATTGAGCAGAAGATAATTGATTTTAACAATTGGCTGAGTTTATGATCTCATTCAAAGGGAGTACTGTATTTCTTATTTTGGGAGGTTGTGGTTGACAGACTGTGCTGCTTCGCCAGGGATGGTCTGCACCTGTCCTCTCTAGACTTTCAAATAGTGATTAAAACTTTGCCACCAGCATAGTACCTTTTTTAGACAATGCCAGCTTGTTAAACCTTTTACTTTATTTTTATTTAGTCTTTATTGACCAGGTTAGTCCCACTAGACTAGTGACTTCTTTTCAGGGGAGATCTAAGGTGGTATTTATATTGCTAGAGGAAAAGAACCCATTGTCCATATTACAGAAAAATGCAGGACTACTTGAAGGTGTTACTTTTAATTGTTCGGAATCTAAATGGAAACCTTCTCTGTCCATTACTTACCTTGAAGAACGTAGATGTCCATGTAGATGTTCTTCATGTTTCACAGTTGTAGTCATCACACTTGGGTTATCTGCCTGCAGGTAGCCCTCAGTCGGCCCAAATACCAGAGACTTAGTATTTCTGCGTCGGATGCTGTCGATCCAGGACTGACGGCAGGTTGTCAGGGGTATAAAAACAGGCAGCCGACGCCATTACATCAGTCTTTCTTGCCGAGGAGCCCGAAGCAGAAGCAGTTCGCAAGTGCCGGTCGGCTGCTACCTGAATTTTCATTTACGAACTGAATAATCCTGAAGTCTTCTAAAACTAAGTACCCCCATTGGAGATCCTTTTTTCTTGCTCTAACCGATGTCAGAAAAAGTTAACAATTGTGATGCCTGTGGAAAGCAGATACCTCACAGAGATTTTCATTCTTACTGCGTCACCTATTTAGGCTCCGACCACGACGTACCTCGCTGTCGGTTTTGTGCCTTGTTTAACGCTCGAACCATTCATTGTCGGGCTCTTTTTGTTGCGAAATTCTTTTGCTCTCTATCTCCGTATTCTGAAATGGCTTCGGTAAGCCATCCGACTACCGATATTCTGAAAAAACGTAAGGATAAAGACAGAGACAGACCGTATAGGTCCAAAGCTGCCAACAACGCTTCTGTTAAGCTAGTTGCCAGTCCGCCGGTACTCAGTGAGGTGCTTTCGCAGCCCCTGATGCCCGCTTCAGTGGATTTGCAGGCCTCTACCGAGACCCATTCGGAGTCTGGTATGCAGCGAGGCTCTTCGACTGTGGAACCTGCGGATGTCTCTACCTTGGCTGGGTCCAGAGACACTATACAGGCACCGGCTTTTGAGGTAGTTCTGTGCTCAACCAATGTTCGACTCAAACCGACAACTTTTTTAACCAAAACTACAGAGTTTCTTAGGCCCAGAGTACGCACTACGCCTAGAAAACTGACTACTAAAGCGCATGCGCCTGCTCCCATGGCACAAAAAACAAATGCTTAGAATGGCACAAGACCATATTACGCTGATTAGGGGAAGTCAGCCTTCCCCTACTAAGAGAAAAAGAGACCAGTCCCCTACAGCTTCTACAAACCAGGTGTCCGATGACTCTGAGATTTCTGATTATGAAGACCTGCCCTTATCTGCTTGAGGATTCAGATGCAGAGGAATCCATTCCCTCTGCCTACCCTCCAGAGGATTTTTCTTTTGGTGAACCCTTGCGTACCTTAAGAGAGCATTTCCACTGGGAATGCCAAGACTATCCTCAGTCCAAAAAGAGAACTCCGAGAATTCCCAGATTTGCCACAGCACAGGCCTTTAGCAATACCCCCTTTCCTGGATGTTTTTGATGATGTTTTTATGGAATCCAGTCTTACTCCTGACACTTTACCTCCTGTCCCTAGGAAACCAGACAGGTACTACAAGAGTACCTGACACTCACAAATTTATTTTCAAGAATCCTACTGCTTGACCCAGAGATCATTTCCCAGGGGCCTAAAGGTATCAAGGCTACTACAGTCAAGAATCCCACCCCTTCGGACAGGTATTCCAGAGCTTTGAACAGATGGGGTAAGAAGGCATATACCTCTGCAACTCTTGCTATTAGGGCATTGAATTGTCAGTTTCACATGCTGAAGTACCAGCAGTATATTATGGAACTTATTAAACAAAAAGTGGCAACCTTTACAGACTGTGCAGAAAATAAAGAATTGCAGGAGCTTATACACTCTGCAAGCCAAGTCAGTAAGCATACTTTGCAGTGTGGCTTTGAAGCCCTAGAAGCATCTTGCCGGGCAGCATTAACTGGATCTGTACTGAGAAGACATGCTTGGCTCAAGGAGCAGACCTTGCCAGACCATGTCAAAGCAAAGTTACTAGATGCTCCTTTGAACAAGGACAGTTTGGCACCAAAGCAGAAGAGGTTCTTGAAAAGATGGAAGAAAAAGCTAAGTCTAGGCAGACTGTTAAAGAATTCTTACAAGTGCAACCCCCTAGATGTAGTAGACATTGCCCTTCCAAACATTGGTCCTTTCCAGCCCTCTCCAGGCCTTCTCAAACCAGACCCAGGGGAAACGGACCACACAGACTACAGTCTCAGGGTATGCAGAGATCTAAGCAATGGAGTGCCCCCACCCCTAAAGCAGGGAGTGGTAAGCCACCTCCTTATGGAAAAAAACTCACAATGACTTCTTTACTCCACTCCCCAGCCCTGCCCAATTGCTCGTGCCCCTAGGAGGAAAACTTGCCCTTCATGCAAAAAATTGGATGTCCATCACACAGGACAGGTGGGTCCTCAACATTGTATCCTAGAGGTACAAATTTTATTTCCATTCACTGCCACCCCCACGCAGGTTTCCAGACCTTCCTCCAAACCAGTGGGCAGAGGGTCAAAGCCAAGTAGCTTCCCTGCTCAATATCAGAGCTATTCAGCTGGTTCCAGTAGAATAGAGGGGTCAAGGATTCTACACCAGACTCTTCCTGGTATCCAGAAAAGAGGGCTCCTGGTGCCCAATCCTGGATCTTTCAATTCTCAACACCTTCCTGGTGGTACCAAAATTCAAAAAGCTTACCCTGCAACAGCTTCTTCCTATGCTAGCCAAGGATGCCTGGTTAGTCTCCCTAGACTTAAAAGAAGCCTATCTGCACATCCCCATAAGGGAGTCATGCAGGCAGTATCTACGTTTCAGGGCAGGATCTGTGCAGTATCAGTTCTCTGCACTTCCCTTTGGCTTATCTACTGCGCCCAGAGTTTTCACAAAATGCCTGGCTCCAGCCATTGCATACTGCAGACAGAGAAATATCCAAATTTTCCTGTACTTGGACGACTGCCTGATTCAGACGGAGAGTCAGGAATTGCTGTTGCAGCACATTTGTGAAACACCTTCTCACTTCCTTGGGGTACGCCATCAAGAAAATAAATCAAAACTGGTACCCAATCAAAAGATTGTAATCCTGTGAGCAAGCTTGGACACAACATCCCAGATGGCATTCCTCACTTCAGAAAAACAGGTCTATTTGACAGCCTTCTTTAAACAAATGGCCACCAGAACACAGCTATCTGCAAGAAAAATGCTGCAGGCCCTAGGGTTCATGGCCTCATGTATACTGCTAATTCCATATGCAAGACTGCATATGAGGAAACTTCAATGGTACTTAAAAGGTCTTTGATGCCAACATTCTCAGGACCTGGAAACAGTCATTCCTATCATACCCTGTCTAAGGACAGAGTTCCTTTGGTGGGCAGAAGCATGCTACCACAACAAGGGATTGCCGTTTTCTAAATCCCACACTGCCCAGACCTTAACCACAGACGCATAAGACTATGCCTGGGGAGCACACATGGACGGCAAATGCATTCAGGGCCACTGGAGTCCAAGTCAAATTCATCTGCACATCAACCAAAAAGAGATGCTAGCTGTGCAGTATGCCCTGACAGCTTTCAGATCCCTGCTCTTTCCAGGACAACTGCTAATAAAGACAGGCAACACCACAGTTATGTGGTACATCAACAAGCAAGGGGGAACCCACTCCTACCCACTCTGCAGGTTAGCCATGACCCTGTGGCACACGGCCTTGGACATGCAAGTCCATCTGCAAGCTCAATTCCTACCAGGCAAACAAAACTCACTGGCAGATGACTTAAGCAGAAATCTCCTAGACCCACACGAGTGGCAGTTGGAGCCCAGCACCTTCAAACTTCTGATTCAGAAATGGGGGACCCCAGAGGTGGATCTCTTTGCCTCCCCCTACAACCACCAGCTCAGCAAATTCTGCACCAGGAAACCAGGAATCCTCACAGCAGGGCCTGGAAAGTGGATGCCCTATCTCTTCAGTGGGTAAATCTCTCAATCTATGCCTTTCCTCCTCTGCCGCTTCTCTCAAGAGTATTACTCAAGGTAAGACAGGACAGACCAAGGACAATTCTGATTGCCCTGGACTGGCCATGGCAGCACTGGTACCCACTCCTGCACAGCCTGTCACCGGTGCCACCTTGGCACCTACCCCAGAACCCAACCCTGCTCTCTCAGCAGGAGGGACAGATTTTGCATCCACAACTGCAAATTCTAAATCTTGCAGCCTGCCTTATTCCTTGAATTCTCCCCCAGCAACCCTAAACGAGCACGTGCTGGGAGTCATTCTTGAAGCTAGAAGACCAAGTAGAAGAAAATCCTATGCTGATAAGTGGAAAAGGTTCTGCTCCTGGATTTTATCTAAATGAGAGGACACAACTCTGCTCTCCCTGCCTCTAATCCTGTATTACTTAGCAGATCTACTCCACAAAGGCCTGTCCTTCTCCATTAAGATGCATGCCTCAGCCATTTCGGCTCATTACAACACTGAGCCAACTCTCTTCTCGCACCCTCTTATCAAACAGTTCCTGAGATTGGCAAACAACTTAAGGCCACCAAGGAGAGCACCCACCCCTGCTTGGGACCTTAACTTTGTGCTGGAAAAGCTCACCCCCCCCCCCCCTTTGAACCTGCTATGTCAGCAAACTTAAAATTCCTCTCTTGGAAAACAGCCTTGCTTCTGACCATCACTTCAGCTAGAAGAGTGTCTGAGCTACATGCACTTATGGCTGTGGAACCCTTCATTATTTTCCATGCTGACCGGGTTTCCCCCAGGACTAACCCTTCCTTCATGCCTAAAGTGGTGTCCAGTGTGGCTCTCAACCAATCCATCCATTTGCCAACTTTCTTCCCTAATCCTCAAAATAAAGGGGAAAGGATCCTGCACTCCTTGGATGTGCACAGACAGCTCAGATTCTACCTTGATAGGACTAAGCCCTTCAGAAAATCAGGCCAGTTACTAGTCAACTTTGCAACCGGGGCAGAGGGCAAGGCCATTTAAAAACAAACAATTTCAAAATGGATAGCACACTGCATCCATTTCTGCTACAACCCCTAAGGGGGGTCAGAACACATTCCACTAGGGCATCATCTATCTCTACAGCATTTCTCAAGCGAGTCCCTACCAGGAATATCCTGGAAGCTGCTACCTGGAGTTCAGTACACACCGTCACCAAGCATTACCACCTGTCTATATCTTTTTCCAAATCCAGGGCAGGTTTTGCAACAGCAGTCTTGCAAGGCATACTAGCCAGCCCCAACTCTTCTTGACTGCCTCCAACCTTCTTCAGCTTTGGGAATCCACCCAAGTGTGATGACTGCAACAGTGAAACACGAAGAACATAGTACAGTTGTGTACACTTACCATAAATGTAGATGTTCGATTGTATTCACCGTTGCAGTCCTGGTTTCCCTCCTTCCAGCCCCGTTTTTTCTCTCTCTCCTCTCTATGGCTATTACTCACTCCTTTCAGGGGTATTGGTATTGGTGCTTACTTTTTACTGGTGGCGTTTTTCCCACCATAACTTAGCTCCCTATTTGGGAGGCTCCTGACATTTAGGGCAAGAAAAACTGATGTAATGGCATCAGCTGCCTGTTTTTATACCTCTGATGACCTGACGTCAGTCCTAGAGCAGCAGCATCCAATGCAGAAATACTGAGTCTCTGGTATTCAGGCCAACTGAGGGCTACCTGCAGGCAGATAACCCAAGTGTGTTGACTGCAACAGTGAATACACTTGAACATCTACATTTATGGTAAGTGTACACAACTGTTTTTTTTTTTAGAGGCATAGTTTAAAGCCGTGTAGAGCACCCAGCAGTGCAAGCCTGTAATGCATGTAGACCGGGTTCAGCATAGAAAGGGACAAAAGGTGGAGATGTCTCAATTTTCATCAAAAGCATTCAGGTGGCTTGTTGGTGTAGGAGTATGATTCTAGCTTAGGGTGCAAGAGGTCCCGAATTCCAGTCTTGGACAAGCCTTGGATTTTTGTGTTGAGAAGTTAGCATAATGGTTAAGGTGTCGACCTTGCAGATACAAGGTTCAGAGTTTGATACTCACATAGGGTAATTGGCTAGGCTTAAAATGGCCTACAAAGGCAGTTAGCCTAGCACTAATCTATGAACCGGTGAACCCGTACTATTGCATAGGGTCTATACGAATGATCAAATGATCGAGCGTTGTTGTATCGAACTCTAAAGTTTGAATTAACAAGACATCGAACAACCAGAACAGCGATTTTTTTTTTCCCAGGGAAAAAAATCCCTGCCCCCCCCCAAAAAAAAAGACATTAAAACATTGCATAAAGTGGGGGGCTTTGTCCCCACACCCCCCCCCAACGTGGGGGGCTGTGCCCCCCACACCCCTACTTAAATATACCAACTCCGAGATTGCTTTACAGTGCCGAAAATGGCAAAGTGAGAGAAGCGGCCAAGCGACTTCTTTCCCAGGGAAAGAATTCTCTTATATGCAACTTTGTCATTTTGCCATTTTCACCATTTCAAGTTCGACCAAGATGCAGTCGACAAAATGTGTCTTCGATCATCTGATAGGAACCCATTACATATCGTAAAACAAACTGCACTACCTGCTCTAAGGATCTAAACCTCATCTGTGACATAAACAAAACATATTAAAGGGGTAGGTATGTTTCTCAGAGATTACCACTTCTTTGGGGCAGACTCCCCATTCATGCGAAACAGAGCTGTTCCCTAAGCCTGTTCAATTACAGTTTGGACCAATGGATGGGAAGTTGTAAATTTACACCTAGTATGTTGCCTGTTGCACTTATGGACAGGAGTACTTTGTAGTTTACCCTGAATCACAGGTGAATACCAAAGCAGTTCTAGCCCATAAGCATTTATAATTTAGAAAATTAGGGCATGAATGGCTAGGCTGAAAAAGGCTTTAGGGCCATTAGCCTACTAACCTCCTATGACCTTAGGACTGATCAAGCACCGTGACTCGCTTGATGTACTCAACGCCCAACTCACCATAAGCAAAGTCGTTCCATACCGTATCATTGCAAGTTATGGGTCCCCTGTATGACCCAGGACACTCATACCACATACCTAAATATACTGGGGTCACTCTGCATTGAACCCAACACTATAGTGTTGGATAACTTCAACTGCCACAGTATAAACTGGGAAATTTGCACAACATCCACTGCACAGGCCCAGCGATTCCTTGTCAACACAAGTGCTGTGGACCAGCTAAGCTATGCACCCACTAGAGGTGACTTCCTTGACCTAATCCTCACAGATGTGGGGAAACTTTACACTCACCTGAGTGTTATGTCCTCACTCAACAGGTTGGATTATAGAACTGTGTCCTTTGAAATCAAACTTAAATCTCTCTCTACATCTAACCCTAGTACATTTGGAAACTATTCAAAAGCAAACCACTTATTCTGGGTGGCACCATAGCAAGCCTTCAAGACCTCCCAAACCATGTGAACACCGTTGCCTATGTGGGATTGTTCACTTGAAACCCTGTATCATCATGTAAACATCTGCTTTGAGGCAGCTGTACCCACCCAAAATAAGTGTAGGACTAACTCAAAGAATAAATCACCCTGTTGACATCAGAGTATCAACAAGTTAAATAACTGACAAAAGGAAGCAAAAAATGGCCAAAACTAGGAAGTGTATTGCCCAGAAAGACAAAATAATGCAAATTAAATAAGCAACTCAAGAGTCTTATCAAATCCACCAAAGACAATTTTAAAGTAAGGTAGCTTTGTAGACAAAGGACAACCATAAAGCCGCCTTCATCTATCTATGCAACCTCAAGTGAAGAGAACATTGTGCTGAACTACTTGTAAACGGAATCGCCTATATAGAGCTGGGGAATATAGTAACCTTATTAGCTGACAAATGTAGCTCCAGTTTCACTCCATTGTCCTCCCACCACCTGTCTAGATATATTCTTGACCATAACTTCTCCAGCTATCACTAGGTAATAGGTCCTGCATGCTGTCTTCAGAGGGAAAAGGTACTGCATTTGTGGGCCCTCATAATATCCTAGTTTGCCTCCTGAATACCATGAAACATTACCTATCTGACCTTTTAGGATCATTGTTGAATCATAGCCTTCAAGCTGTCTTTGTGCCTAATGAATGGAGGAATGCAACAGTTATCCCTCTACATAAAGACGGCCTCTACTGACCTGAATAATTACAGACCTATAAGTTTGACTCATCTGGCATGTATTACTGACTGTAAATAAAGACACAGGAAATTGTCATACACTGGATCTAACACAGTTTGGATTTGTTAAGGGCTGATAGTCTAGAGAAAGTCACTAAAGCTTATGGACAAGGGCAAAATGGCACACTGCCTATCTTGACTTGCCTAAGACATTCAGTGGTATTCTTCGTTCAGGTATTGTCGACAGACTCACAAAACTAGAAGTAAACCCTCATGCCGTCAGTTGGATAGCGAACTGGCTAACAGATATAACACAGGAAGTCATGACAGAGGACAGTACGTCCAGAAAAAAGGCCAATTAACAGTGGAGTCCCTCATGGCTCACATCTGGGGCCATTCCTTTTTGGCATTTATTTTTCAGAAATCAAAGATAACTTTAAAGGCCTCTGATTGACCAGGTTTGCAGACAGCTGTAAGCTTTGCAGGATTAGACCCTCCCCCAAAGATATTAATATCCTCCAAGAAGGTTTGTTGCAAACTAATTATTGGACTAGAGCTACAATCTAAAACTGCATGATAGAAAATGCGTAGTGGTACGTTTTAGAAAGATAACTTCCCCTGAGAATTATCACATGAATAATACACACATAAGAGTAAACCCGGAGCAGGGTTGGGGGCTTTGGAGCATATGTAGACAGTGACCTGGCCTTTGACCACCATGTGTCTGCTGTTAGGAAATCATTCTGTATTACACAGCTGATTTAACAAGGTATGGTATCCAGGTCCAAAGATGTCATTTTACCATTTTCCCACTGTACTAGGCCCTCATTAGACCAGTCATAGAGTACATACTCCCTTCAGTATTCACCTTACCGGGTATATGCAGCTAGTGGAATGCTCACAGAGGTTCCTTTCAAAAAGAATGCAAGGCATAAACCACATGTAGTGCACAGACCACATCAAAGTGTTATCTTTGTAATCTGTTTCCTTTAGACTTCTGAGAGGTGATCTGTACCAAGCTTGTAAGGTATCATATGATCTAGCACATCAACAAGTCTAGCAGCATTAGAAATACTCAATCCAAGGACTTAAACCTCATTTGTAACATAAATAGAGTATGTTGGAGGGACAGATAAGTGTCGCAGAGATTATCCCTGCTTTGGAAAATGCTTCCCATCCATGTGATGCAGTGTTAATCTCTAATTCTCTTCAGACGTAACCTGGACCGATGGATGGGAAGCTGAAAATTTATCAGTAGATTCTCACCTACCTCTGTATTGGACAGCGACAACTTATTAATGCTCTGTCACCTGAACTACTATATACCCATGGGTAATTTATTCTATTAGTTATATATGGGAGTACATGGATAGGCTTAACAAGGCTAAAGGCTCCAAGAAACCTTTATTTACCTCTGAATGTATGAAATGTTCCTGAAGGCCATTATAATTTCTTGAATCCCAGCACCCGTAAGGCAAATGACAGCAAACCTGTCCTTGTCCATTCTGATGTTTGGGAAACTGATGTGACTAATGATTTAGTCACTGATTACTAATGCATTTTTATGAGGCGCTTGTTTGGCATACTTGACTGGGAGCAACTATGATACTGGGAACTTGTAGGTCTACTGATGTAGGAGATTTGAGGGGCTTCCACTGAGACTGATTCTTATTGTTAACAGTACAGTCAAATTTTTGTTTCTTGCTCACTACTGTCCCTTTATCCTTAAATGACTTCATTTTTTGTTCTTGCTGAGCTATTCTGTAAAACTTTTTTCCATTATTTTGCTGTTAGTCATTTATTTTAACTGGAAGAAATGGTCAAGTTATAGTTACAACATATGTTGTTCTGTGCCGTCTGTAAATCTTCCTGATCTGTATATTTTCACTTTCCTTAAAGCATGAAATTATTTTTCAGTTTTATGTTATTTGGATGAGTAGTGTGAAGCAGAGAATAACCAGATGTTGTGACTGTTACTTATAATTAGATGTGGACCTTTGAAATATCTTTAATGAATGACATTTTGTGCGTAACTATTCACTTCTGTGTGCATGGTACTCACAAAACCCATATCTTTATGGTGACCAGGGGCTCCACGGAGCTGTAAGAGAGAAGAGGGCCTTCTGAGGTGTTGTACTTCTCGTGAACACATGCTGTGTGCTTGTTGAGGTCTGTTGCACACTAAACCTTAAAGTGTGAACCAAGCAGGTGCTGTGTGTTGAGTTGAGGTGTAAAGGAAACACTCCCATCCATTAAGCAATGTTATGGCACCTCACCTGTCACACTTCCTTCACCCCTAGGAGGAACGAATGTACCATTTGGGAGAATGTAAGAGGCTTGACAGCTACCAGGGAGCAGGAGCCAAAACAAAGTATTAAGAAAAAAAAAACTAGTAATTGTAAGTGGCTGCAGATCTGTTTACAGTACTAAACCTGTTGGTGTATGCAGAACAGTTTTAATGCCTTCATTTCTTCTGTAATTCTTCTGTCATATGGGAGACTGTCACTGATGCCTACCCTGTGGGAGGAATAAAGACAACTTTTTGAAGTTGCAAGAAGTTTATTTTAAGTAGATGAAAGGATGAGTGCTCTTGTTCTAATACATTAAATTCAACAGGTCAGTTCTTTAAAGGTAGGTATAGACAATGGTGGGGAGGGTATAGGGGTGCTGATTGGAGGAACATCTGGAAAGTGGAAAAACAAGGAACCACTCTCAAAGCTTAGAGTTTAGTCCCTTACTTGTTTATACTTGAAGGACTTGTGAGGGTTTACCAGATCAGCAGTCTCTGGAACCTGATCCTTAGTTTAAAGTCTCCTAGATCAAGTATCTGAAGTGATTTTTGTCTGGACTAATCATTCAAAAAAGTCTGTGAAATTACAGTTCCAAAGGGATGTCTCAGCTCATTTCTCTTCAAGATCCTTCTTTGAATAGTATCAACATTGGTAGCATTTTATTCCATTCAAATTGAATGCCAGACTTTTTTGCACAGGGAGCAGGGTCTCCAATGATGACAGTTGTGACTCAATATCAGATGAAGGCTGCAATATCAAAGGTTCATCCATAAGATAGAGAAATGGTGGTGAGATGCCAGCTTGCCTCACTTTTGGGGTGGGGAAGCGAGAGCAAGATTACAGACTTTTGAATCTTGTTTATGACAGAGAAGAGCTCATGGAGGCTCTTTGTGTTTGGTTTATCATCCATTTTTGGCAGAAAGTACTACATGCCAACCCTGTTAATGTCACTGAGGGACTCTAGGGAAAGTAGGGCTCAGGAAAGAAAAAAAGATGCAGCTTGAGTAGATCTTGTATGTCTCTGACTCCTTTTCTGTTCTAGGTGACCCAGATCCTGATAGCCATCAAGGCACAATTCCTTCTTGCAAAAGGTTACACCTGGGTATTGCCCAGTAGTACAGTATGAAGGGAGTTCAGAAAATCTTTGTCAGTGTTAGAAATAAACAAATCTGGCTAAATGTAGCTAGATAAATAACCAGCTTGAATGAAGTCTACTACTGTGTAACTCGACCTAGCAGAACCAGTTGGTCTACCCAGAACATTTTCTTTAGAAAGCTTCAAAAAATGAAAGGGAAGGACCATTTAAAATTGCACTTTTACACCTGAAAATCCCTTTCACACCAGTTTCTTTATCTACATGGAGCAGGGGATCTCTCTCTCTCTCTAGGTCAAACATTCTGCCATTTTTCTAGCAGCTGCCTTTCAGTGGCGAGAGAAGAATGGGTGGCAGAGGTGATTTCACATTGGTTAGTCACAGAATTTTCCTAAATATGTAAAGCATGCTGGAAATCCAGCAAATCTGGCCATTATTGGCCTGGGATCAGTTCAGAAATTGTTGTTGAACTAAGTATTAACACCAGATGCACTGTTTAGGGATCACCACTGCAGTGGAATCCATAAATAATGGGAAAGAGATGCACATGTATATCAACATGACTTGCCAGATCTGATCTTTTAGGCTTGTTTCTGCCTCATGTTGCCGATGTAGGAATGGTGCTGCATGCAGACAGTAGAGGGCCCCTGTCATCTTTTTTTTTTTTTTTTTTTGCTACGTTCCAGGTGTTTAGTCATCTGCTTGCTTATGTAAAATGTTTTTGAACGTCCACCTCCTGAAGTAAGAAGTACTGCATTTTTCTCTCAAAATTGTCTTTTAAATATCTCTAGCAGACTGCGTTGCTATATGTTGTACTGTTGGTGCTTAGATTGTGCAATGGCTCCAGGCCTTAGCAATCCTCATGATGCCCATAGAAAAAAATTCCACCTAGTGTGAATGTGGTAGGTATGCACTGCCACCTTTCCCCAAAAATGATTGCCACTTTTGCTGTGTACTTTGCCAGGGTTGTATTTGGAGCAGTACCTCCTGGTACTCTGCTGAGGGGAACTGCCTGCTCAGTGTCAGCTGGGCCTTACTTCATGATGACTTTAGAAAAAAAATTGAAACATGGAAAGATGAATAAATTCTGGTAGATAAGTACACAAGAATTGGGCAGAATACATAAGACCTTAGTTATGCTGTTAGACCTGCTCACAACTGATGATTCTGATTCTATGGAGGCAACAACTGATAAACCCCCAGCCCTTAAGTCAAAAGCACAGCCATCTCTCAATGCCCCTGTGAAGGCGAACAGAAGGCAGTGGCTACTCAGATGGACCCAACCCTTTACCAAACTCTTTCATGTAACTGTGCCCGAGTCCAGTGGTGATTTCCAGTTGCTGTCTTTGACTTGGCTTCAGACAGAACAGACATTACTAGGATGTAGGATGTCATTCACCTTACTCTCTATGTTCACAAGGTGTCAGACCAATCTTCCACCATTACAGTATCTTCTAAGCTGACCATTCCAGTAGGCCTTTGGCCAGATATTTAAAGTAAGGATTCAGTCCCAAGGGTATCTGCCCCCACTACTGTCTTCCATGGCTGTTTTTGATTTTCAGAAATTTGCTGAGGACTATGTTGTTACATGAAAAAGTTTGACTCTTTCAAATTCTTACCATGTAGGCCAAGCGATTCTGCCCTCTTCACAGGAAAAAAATAGAAGCAGAAGTTGAGCAACTAACCTGTACAGAATTATACTCCACTGAGATATGATACAGAAGAAGGAAACATATCTTGCTTATCACACTGCTCCCCAAAGAGGCCCAGAGCAAGTACTTTGGTGGGGAACTCCCACAAAGGTACAAGTATTTACAGGACATTGACAAGCCTAAACCTACCACCCTCCATCCAGTGTTCTAGGTGTTTGAGGATACCTTTCCAGATACATCCCTTGAGCCACATTCTTGGGCCCCTGGCACCTAAAGATCCCAACCACTTTTATAGAGTGGATGAAGAGGTAAAATATTTGTATAAAAATTTGGTAACCGATCCAGTTTTCATCTCACTTGCAGCGAGAAGTGGTATGAAATCAGTGGCCAGTTATAATGTTTTGCTGTGTGATATGGGAGATGCATTTTAGACTATTTTGACAAAAGAATTCACATTTGCAACTCTGGTTATCATGCATGTTAACTTCAGATACACATTTTGCAGTATTAAGAGATGTACTTAAGGTAGAGGAAATAGCCTTAAGTAAATCCCGTAATACTGCAAAATATGTATCAAGGGATATACTTAAGGTCGAGGAAATAGCCTTTCTTGTGGGTTGCAGTCAGAATCTAAAGGTGTCCAAATGTTAATCTGGGCAATACATAATGTAGGAAAGCATGCCATAAGGTTTGGGTATGACGCCATAGATGTATCTTCCTGGACTACTTGCTACTGGAACATTAATGAGGCATGCTTGTCTCAAGCTTGGTACCCTTCCTGAGGACATTAATGACCAAGTTGTAAATGCACCCTTGATAAATACTCGCTGGTCAGTCCTGCCTGAGGTTTCTTTACAAAATTAGAAGAATAAGGCAAGACCATGCAAACAGATTTTTCATTAACTTATCCCTGAATTTACCAGAAGGTATTACTCTAAATCCTGGTACCTCACAGTGCAAAGCAGGGCTTATCAGGTAGACAAAAGAAAGCCTTTGAAAGTGTCAACTCAAGAGGTGGAAGATGCTGGGAAGACAACAAGGACAAGGTAATGGAATTCTATCTTCCCAGAAATTCACTCTCAATCGTGACAGCAAAGGAGACCCCTATCAAATTTCTTCCCATCTCTCTCCTTAACCTACAGACAAAACACCCTGGTTTGGTCTAATAACAGATTTTTATGTAACAGTAGTAGTAACACTGTCAGGCTATAAAATAGAGTTCCAAACCTTCCCCCCTTCCTAGGAAGAACCTCAAATCCTTGCAGAGTTCTCTGTGGTAAATCCAATGATAGAGCAGCTATTCCTTTATGCAACCATAGAACAGATTCTTCCCAAAGAATAGGGCTCAGGGTTTTACTTAAGGATCTTAGTTGTCCCAAAGAAAGATGAGCCCCAGAGACCTAGCATAGTTCCTTCTTTCTTAAACCTACCGAATTTGATTAGAAGATTCAAGATACTAACCTTGCAGTCTGTTTTACACATGTTTGTGTCACGGTCCTTCTTTATAGTCATTGACATGAAGGATGCTTATGCTCACATCCCAGGGTTCCTAGGTCATGGGAGGTTCCTCGTACTTTATGCTGACCCTCCCCACTCCCAGTTCACTGCCTTGTGCCTTGGGCTTTCCATTACTGCTAGAATATTCACCAAATGCTTACAGCTTTGTTTGCTCACCTTTGGCTCAGGATGATCCATATTTTACTGTATTTGGGTGGTTGTCTTGATTAGACCATCTGCCAGGAACAACTGCAGAAAGGTGTGAATCAAACTGTTTTCTGGTATAAGGCACATAAGGATAGTCAGTCAACTGCCAGAAATGAAGTCTGCAACCTTCCATATATAGGTTATTTTTGGAATCAATGCTGGACAGTGTTTAAATCAACTTTTTTTTTTCTCTGCAGAGAACATATCAATCTTGTACAGCTAGTTTATAGACTTTCCCCATAGGGAAATCCTTACCTAAAGGGAGGCAGAACCCTGCTGTACATGTCCGCAGCTATACTTATGTTCCCTCTTTCAAAAGTAAACATTTGGAAAATGCAGTGGTTCCTCAGAAGACTATAGACACACATCCCCTGACTATGTCCTTCCATTGATTTCAATTTGTGCAGATCAATTTAAAGAAACTAGGACCCCTTCTGAGTCCTAAGAGGCATATAAACCTTGATAACAGATGTCCTGGACTTGGAATGGATGGGCCCTTACAAGACATCTCAAAGTGGGACCTGGGTACAGGAACAATGAATATCCGTGCAAAGGAAATGCTAGCACTGATTCTGACTCTTCAGTTGTGCAAAGGCTGTAGGAGACTAGACACAGTAGCAGTAGTTACACAACATCACCATGATGTTGTTCATATCAACAAGCAAGAAGGCATCAGAATGTCCACGAAGCAATGGAACCTGGCATTGCAGTACATTCTTATTGTATGAGCACTGTGCATTCCTTTAGGTGATAAACCAGATAATTCACCCCTCTGATGTACGAAACTGGTTGATGAGGTTATAAGTCAGGTGACGATAGAAAGACACAGGCAGTTTAAACCCATTTTAAGAGGTTTTTTTGTGAAGCTGGAGAAAAGGAAAAGAAAAAAGGAAAGTAGAGTTGCTTTATGTCTGGCTGTGGTTTTAATGTGCAGTGCTGTATGAATTGCCGGTTGCGGGATATAATAAATGGGAATTGGGATGGGATGTTTGGATGTTTTGGATTGATTAGTAAGTTTGGGGACTACCCCAGTTTCGTATATAAGACGGGAAGAAGTTTGAAAAATATATATTTGAAGCAAAGTGTACCATATTCAATAGAAAAGCTAGGATGTCCAAGTGTGGGGCATGTACACATTGCTGATAAATTTATTAGGGTACTAATATCTCTGTTGCCTCTTACCCTTGGGTGTTGAATGGTAATGATAGATTTAATTGTACCACCAAGAGGGTGGCTTATTTCATGTAGTTCATGACATGCAATGCATTTTATATTGGAAAAATGGAGAGGGGATTGAGGCAAAGGATTTAGGAGCATGTCTATTCTACGCCGAAAAAAAGACATCAGATATGCCCTGTATAAGCTTAGTGTAGATTGAATACATTTAAAAAAAATTATATATTTTTTATATTGGAAGGGGTACCGCAGGATGTTAGGGGTAGAGACTGGGAAGCATTCTCCTCTTAAGTTGAATGCTACCCAGTACCCTGGCACTAATGATAAAGTTTCGATTAATAGCATCTTGCATTTGAGAGCAGGGAAATTGTAATTATAACAATGAATCTTTGGTAAGCTATTTATTAAATTTTTCTTGTTTTTAGGTTTGATGTGTTAATTATTCAATTTACATGTAGGTTTTTGTTAAATGTACTTTGAACCCTTTTTATTAATATATTTTGAGCTTTACAAATAGGTATAATACGTGTGTAGGATGTTTTAAAATTTGTTTGGTGTTTGTAATTGGGACAATTAAATCATTAATGGAAATCACTAGGGTATTTAAATGAAGCGATATGTAGTATCTTCTTTGTTCTGATGAAGTTCTATAATAAAAGGAACAAACGCACTTAACCATATATTTGTCAGCTCTTTGCCACGACTTGGCAGCGTTTTTTGTTTAATAAACTTTGTTAGCAACAGATGTGTGTCAGCTGAAGGAAATTAATTTGGTCCAAGAGCTGTGTATGTTATTGATTTGTAGTTCCATTACATCCTTTGTTAGTTCCTCAGAACAGTGATTGAGAGCACTCCACTGTAACGAATGTGGAGATATAACATAGTATTTAATAACTCACAAAATTCCAAGGTTTGACTTTTTATATAGTAGCTAGAATGGGACGAAATCCTGAAAAATTCTGTGCAGGAATATTTTTGAGAACTAGGATACTTGTAAAAGTGTAGTTAGGGAAGTGTTTATCAGAAGATGGGAACAGTACTGGGCGAGTAACCATGGGGACTGTAAAATATCTAGCCATGTACACCTTTAAGTAGAAACAGTTAAAAACTCTTGACCACCTATTTGAACACCTACTAATATTCACATCCCAAATTGAGCAGGGAGGACCTTGCTTGATAACCTTGGGGTAAACTTTTGACCACCCGTTCCATTATCAGGACCAACCTTAAAAGGTAGATAAGGTAATACTTTTGACCAGTAGTACTGACTTATTCCATAGGCTGGGAACACATTATTAGGAACTTATCCCAACATTGAGTCTTGCTTATTTGTTGGTGTGGTTTTATGGGGCAAGTACAAGTGTGTGTCGAGCCACTGATTTTCTGAAGAAATAGGGGGTCAAATACGATTTGGTCTTTTGTGGCATGAAAAGCAATAGTGTAGGTCACTTTGGAGCAGTTGATAAGTGGCTGAATATAAGCAGAGTTATGCTCATCTGTCAGAACATTCAAAGGATTTAAGGCATTTAATTTTCTTGGGTAGAAACCAGGGCCTTTCCAAATGAATGATGTGCTTGGATTGGTAAGTGCCAAAGTACATACCAATCTAAGTATAACACACTCCTGGAATTGATAGATTGAATGGATTGGATGTCTGCAAAATAATCAAAGAAGAGAGTGTCCAGCACAGAACCTTTGGTTATCCCACTAGTTAACAGTCTTACACTGGGAGAGGGCACCAGCAAATTTAATAATTTGGCATTAAATGTGTGCTCCACATCTAATGAAACTAACTTTGTGTTTGCCACCTTCTATGGCCAGTTTGGTTTGCTCAGTGGGGTTCAGGCCAAATGTCATGTCATCTAGGTCATTTCCTTGCTTCACTTCCATTGGCTCCACTGCCCTCCCCCAAACCTAACGCTTCTCACTGGGGTTGTTTTATCCCAGGTGCTCTGTAGTGCTGTGCATTTTTACTGCAGTGAATGCTAAAAGAAATGTTTATCCCCACTTGATTAGCCTTGCTAAGACCTTCCTAAGAATTTTGCCAAAACCACTTTCACTGCAGCATCTGTCTTTCTCAGCAACCCACTAAGTATGCTGCTCATGGAAAGAACAGGTTACTGTAATGTGTGCACATATCCCTGATTAGCATCTGCAGTATGCAAAAAGAAACATTTGTGAACATGGTGCATGTACTAACCTCAGTGCAACTGTCAAGAAACACAAAACATGGATCTTAAGCTGAAGTATACCACATAACCAACAAAAAGCTAAGAACCGGGCCACCAGGAAGGACAGCAAAGCACAGCAGAGTTCAGTAAAGTTGCAAGTTGGATAAATCCAGGCACAGGAACCAGAAGATCAATACTGAAGTTTAATAAAACCAATAAAAACACAATTAATTTAAGCATTTTCATCCAAGATGATCAAGGACTTCATCAGAATGATTCTTCTGGTTCCTGTACCTGGATTTATTACAGTTATCACATTTGTGCCTAGATTTATCCAGCTTGCAACTGGCAACTTTGCTGAACGCTGCTGTGCATCCTGGTGGTCCGGTTCTTAAGCTTTTTGTTGGTTCAGTGCAACTATGCTCAAGTACTTAGACGCAGTGAAATGGAAAATGCATCTAGCAATCTTAAAGGGTCAAGATTTGGTGGCTTCATTTATTTTATGACCAAATTAACGGGTGAAAATGGGACTGTAGGAAAGTATTGAGAAATGGGAGGCAAGTAGAGGGTAGTACATAAGGGGAAATGTTAGGTATGAACAGGATGGTGGTTTAGAAAGTAGGGCAACATTTTTTTGGGAAAAGTGCCCATTGTTTTATATAATATAATATAGATATAGATTATGTGCGTGTGTGTGTGGTTCTACTTTACAAGGTCGACGTTCCAAATTGTCAGACCATATGGCCGAGACCATATGATCGACATTTGAAATGTCGAACATGTAAAAGACAAAAAAAAAAACACTTACCTTAACACTGCTAGCAGGGGGGCAAGCCTCCCTGCACCCCCCACCCCCTGTAATTTAAATGTACCAACTCCGAGATTGCACTACAGTGCGGAAGATGGAAATCTTTTCATTCCGCACTGTACAGAAATGCCGGTTCCACATGGTCGGCATTTCAAATGTCGATCATATGGTCTCAGCCATATGGTCTCTGACATTTTGGAATGTCGACCATGTAAAGGGGACCCATATATATATATATATATATATATATATATTTTTTTTTTTTTTAAATGTATATGTGGACATATTTATATATGTAACTTTGAGAAAGGACACTGGACCTGTGATATCAATTTTATATGCATTTATGTAATTTTATAGACCTATTTAAATAGTAACTTTACTTCAGAGGTTTTTCTGTTCTTGTATTCCTTGTTGCATAAAAGCTAATTTTATTGGTGTTGTGTGAGCCTTTTGACTAAAGTGTATGTTCAAACATAGTTTTATGGAGAAGAGATTTGAAAAGTGTGGAAAATATGATCCTAAAATCCCACCCCAGGGCACCCATGACCTGTGTGTAGTGAGCCCAGGACTGGACCACCTGGAAGTAAGTTGTACTATGTGTAAGGGCTTTGGTCCCAGATCTCTGACTGTCTGTTGGAGTAAATTCATCTTAAATAGAGCATCTCCCCTCAAGTAGTTCTTCTGCTCCTGAGAACAAACGAGAAAAGAGAGGAAAGATCAAAGAAAGGGAGAACCTGAGGAAGCAGGGCCTTCTGAACCAAAAATTCTGAGACCATAAAGTACAGATTCCTCCTGAATCAACACTGATGCACAAATCTCTGCTTGTGGTCTCAGAGATTGCCGTAAAGGACAAATCTCCTGTCAAACAGTTTAGCAGGATCTCCTCTTTGAGGGATCTGTCCTATTTCCTCTCCTCCAAGCCATCTTCTGCAGCTTCCGTGAAGTCATGCCCTTCTGGAGCTCCACAGAAGGTGATAAGAAGCCCGTGACGACATTTTTTGAAGAGAGAGATAAAGGTGGGCATTATCCCATCCCTCTCTCTTTCTAGGGAAGACTGGATTGCCTCTCCCCCACTCCTGGTTCCTTCCCTATTACCAGTTGCAGAGTACTTTTTTCCTGAGCCTGACTGCTTAGCACTGACAGGTACTTGTTGCCACAGTGCTGACACCCATGAATCTGATGCAGTTGATACTGAGGCTTTCAACGTCAAAAGGATGTTGTGACTGATTGCTCAGTATTGGATCTATGGGACCAACCTCTGCACCATCTCACTTGGAACCCGTGTCAGTGTTGCAAGCCCTCTGCCTTCTAGTCATTAGCACTGGTCTTCATCTTGAGGCCTAAATCCTCAAGCTTGAGGCATCTCGAGCCATGCTGCTTATGTTCTTTTTGGCTAGGATAACAGCGACTTGGAATGGGGATTCCTGATACCAACAGATTAGGGTTTGGCTTTCACGAAGAGGATGATAATCACCTTCCAGGCAATAAATTGAACCTCACCTATCAATAGACACCCTTTTGTGAGCCCTTCAGCCCATTCATCATGACTCTAAAGGACAGGGTAGAATAGAAAGTCTAATTTTGCATCCTCAGCAGATTCCAGTCCACCGCCATCAGAGATTCATAGAAAGAGGATATGCAAAATGACACTTGGACTCCTCTACAAAGTCCTTCACAAAGGGCACCAACTTGGATGAGTGAGAGGGCTCCCCACAATTCCCTCTTGAAGATGCCCCCTTTGGTGAAATCCTTGAATTGATGAGACAGATGGAGTGGCCAGAGTGGCGTGTACAGGAATCACTCTCAGATGATATACCTGGTTTTGCCATTGTGATTTTGTGGACAACTTTAAGGAGTCCTTCATCGAAGCCTTTTTTGATAGTTCTGCATTGTTTGGACCTATACTGAAAGATAGACTGGCAAGATGTGGACAAGAAAATAAGACACTGCCAGGTGTAGGTGTTAGATTTAAGAACCTTCAGTGATCCTTTAACAGGATCCAAGTGTGTATTGTTCAAAAGACCTCATCATCAGCTATTTGTTTCCTCCTCCGATAGAGAGTGGTCATTGCAGAGGTAACCTCTTCAACTGATCCAGACTGCATGGTCATGAAGATTTGCAAAACCAAAGATTTTCCATAGACATCCATCTGGAACGTTTCTCCCTGGGCCTCCGCTAAAAATGGGCTCTATCCCAGTCAGACTTTCCCAGTAAACAAATGTTAAATAAATATATAAATATGTGGCCCTTTGCCAGCAAACAGACCCAGCATCTCTGAAGGCTTAACTCTGTGTCCATCTGTAGAGGCAGTTGGAGTTGCTTATCTCTTCCCTCAGCTGTGTGGATAGCCATCATGCAGGACAAATTGATGAGAATATATCCAAAGGCTATAATGTATACCCTTTTCTTATAACCTTCAACTACACCTGTTTCCAGATGTTCCACACTGCCAACACTAATTGAAGAGAGGTCTCCATCCTCTTACAGAAGAGAGTCTTCCAGGAGGTACCGCCAGGCCATAAAAGTGTTCCAAATTTTTATTAGCACTAGAAAAGAGCCAGGACCTCAGGTCAAATGTAGATCTCAGTGACCTAAATTCATATGTCTAAAAGACCCCATTCAGGGTAGTCGCTGCACAAACAATATTGCCCTGTCTGAAGGCAAATGACTCTGTGTTTGACTGACCGTCAGAATGCCCATCCACATAAAGATTGCAAAGGAGTCCAGAAGGTTTCTGCACTTCTAGCTAGGGGCCAATTATTTCCATTTCTGAGCATTGCCTTTTGGCCTCATTGCAGCCCCACAGGTGTTCACCTAGTGCATATCAGTAGTCGCTGCCCATCTGTGACTCAAAGGGATCCATGTGTTCCCATAGCTAGATGATAACTTCTTGCTGCAGCAACCAGAGTCACTATAATTAGCCAAAGATTACTTTTTGTGCATTTCTGCCCATTTTTAGGTATTTCTATAAATCACAAAAAGTCACATCTTCAGTCCTGCTGAAGAAATTACATTTATTAGTTACCATCTGGACTCAAGGTTGTGCAAACTAAGCCTTCCCTGGGCAGAATTCAAAACATCCATGTAGCAATACAGATTGCATTACAAAGAAAAAAAAAACACCCTGGCAACATTATTGGTTCTTAGAGGCTTGGGTCTCATAGCTGCTTCAGTAGTCATGGTCACTCATGCATGCTTCCATATGCAAATACTGCAGTGGATGCCATATGTGTAGTAGTTGCAATTGTTGGATCATTCATCAGCACCAGTTAACATAACCCAGCTCTGCAGATTTCATTTGAGGTGGTGGCCAAGCTGTCCATTTTTGCTACCATCTCTGCCAGTGATAGTAACCATGGATGCCTCCTCTCTGGGTTGGGAGGGAGCATTTTAAGGAGAGAATGGTTTAAGGAGCTTAGACAAATTCAGAAGCCAATCTACACATCAACATTCTGGATATGCAGGTGGTTCTACTAGTGTTACGGGTATCTCAGAACCACTTTCCCCTCAGAATAACTAGTGTTAAGTTAGAAATCCTTTTGTGCTCCCTACCAACACCATCCTTTTGGTCGCTGTCTGTGGCAGATGTAATAGTTGTGTCACCCACGTCCCCTGTACTTTATCCAGTGTTGCTGAGGCTGGTCATGGAACTAAGCATCCTGGGGCTCAGTAAGTCTGTGCATCCATCAGGGGGAAGTTACTGTTTTATGGATTTAAGCGTTGGGGTGGGTGTGCAATGAAGACGTAGTCTATCATTCCACCTCTGCAGCGGCTTAGCCAAGTCTCCACTCTGTAATATGTTTAGGCACACATACCACTGCATCTTCCCCAGCCACCACCAAGGATAGATACAGTAGGCATCTACAGGTCCACCCACCCACCCCATCTTAGTAATGACCGTTTCTCTCTTCAGATCCATCAGTTACCCTGGCCGCTAATTGAACTTGGGTCGCCTGGTTTGTAGTCAGGGCTTTATACCTGTGCATGGCCTAATCAGAGAATAGTATTTGTCATATGGTAGATTAACAGACAAGGCAGAACCAATTTCTAACCCCCACCCCACGGCAGAAAGGCCATGAGGGTTTGACAGTGGAGAGTAGATTTTTATCGCTTTCTAACTGCAGTGCACATTCTTATGAATGCATCTGTCTAGCAGAGAGGTTCAATAGGTATAAACTTATGTCTCATGAATGGTCTGTCAAGCCACAAGTAGCTCAGCGGATCTTCAGCTACTGGGCCAGCCTTGCTGCAGTGTGTTCGCATCTCCTTTCAACAGAAAATGTAGCGGCTAATTTGCTCTGATCTCCCAGCCAAAGTTTATTCACCATAGAATGCTGTATTCTGTCAGAGTCCCTGAAGACTTTGTGCTTTTCCTCCTGTACCCCTCATTTTGAAGCTTCTATAAAAAGCTTCTGCAAGCAGATCTACAGTAATTCTCATTACCTCACTCTGGTTCAGGTAGATTTGTTTTTTCCTGATCAGGCCTCATTTTGATCCATAATCTGAACTCCGATCTCACCCATGTGGCCAAGCTTCACTCTGACTTGCACAACCTTAGATTAACAGTATGGTTTCTCCAGTTCCCATAATGGCCAAGAATCCTTCCTTGTTCTGAATAGTGATACACCTCTTGTCTCCCTGTCAAAAGCAGTTTGTCTATAAAGTCCAATAGAGTAAATGGAAACATGTCTCTCTCTGGGCTTCAGACCAAGGCATAGACACATTCTCTGCCTCCATCTCAGAAGTTTTACAACTTTTTAACCTTTATGAGGCAGGATCCATGTACTGTACCATTGAAGTACAACTGCATCCATTTCATACTTCTACCCTGGGTTCCCTCACTTTACACAAACTCTCTAAAGCCTTTCTCAAAGGCATTAATAATAATAATAATAATAATAGTAATAATAATATTTTGCATTTACCAGTATAATATCTTTGGGCCTCAGTCTCATTATAGAAGCTGTATCTAACCCCCCCCCCCCCATTCTAGCTAGCCTCTTCTGTGGACTTAGAGTTTTATTTGTGGTCACAATTGCATCAGTCAGTTGCATTTTAGAGCTACATGCAGTATCGTCCGTATTTAGTTTTTCACACTTTGGGAATCAACCCATCCTTTATTCTGAAAGTGACATCAGAGAGTAATTTAAGTCTACCAATACATTACCAGTGTTTTTCCTTGGCCATTCCAGCAAGTGTGAATATTTGCTACATATGCTGGACATTCTCTGATCTAACTTGGATTTTATTTCACAGAACTAAACCATTTGGGAAGGATATTCAGCTGTTCATACCTTGGGCCTCAGTCACAATAAAATCTCTTAAGCAGACTTAATTGTGATTGCCTTCTCACTGTATCACCTCTGTGTTCTCTTCCAGAAGTAAAGCCTTGCTTTCTAATCCATGATCTCAGTCCACAACATCTCTTTCATTTTTCACTGCCTTTTTCAGAAGTTCTTTTGTGGATGAAATACGTCCGGTATCAACATGGTCTATGTTGCATGTATTTGCCAGGCACTGTAAATTGGACAACATATCTAGATCTAGAGCTTCCTTTGGAGCTGCATTTCGAAAGAGTATCCTGTCATGATGCCACCCAAGAATTAGGAAGCTTGGGATTATATCTCAACAGTTGGATTGGAATGACAGACAGATGGATGAAATAGGATACAGAAATAAAATACAAAATGATGTACAAAACACTGGATCCTTTTCATCCTAGTCTGATATTACACCCCTCCCTGCTCCCCGCTGCCTAATTGTCACCTCACTTCAGAGGATCGGAAGAGTAGCCTAGAGCTACACTGCTCATTATGTGACAGCTGAGTTTTAGCTTTTCCGCTTTCTAGCCAGCAAACTTGATCTGAGGTTAGGGAGTTCACAGAGGAAATTATGGGAGGAAAAATTTGAAGGAGATTATGACTTGGAACACTGACAAATGACCAGATTGAATTCAAAAATGTCTCGGTACTCAGCAGTTGTATCAGACTGACTAGGATGAAAAGGATCCAGCATTATGGCTGACTCTTGTACCTCTGTATCCTATATCACTGTTTTCATACCTCTGTATCTTATCTCACTAGTAAACAGCATTCGTGAACTTATGTTGGCAGTGTAGTCGCTTATGAAACTGTTGACATGCGTAAATTAACTAAAATATTAAGTGTAGCACTTCTGTCATATGGGTTTGTGGACTTGTAAGACTTCCTGTAGTGACTGATAGATTACCCAGTACTTGGCTGCATTATCTTGGGCAAGTATGTAGGACATTGTAAATGATAGTCCTTTATCTCATATTTTTTGTGTTTATATAAGTCAGTATGCCACATTGCATCATTCGTTTGATCCAAGATAGGTTTATTGCTTCTTTTGAAACATTCTGTTCTGTTTATTTTGCATTGTGCTTGCATAGCAAGTCACTTATAGAATTATGACATCAGGAATTAATTTGTAGTATTACGTGTAGCTTTGCTTGAGTGAGTAATGGCTAAATGTCATATTTGCTTTAAGTGTATGATATACATGCCATGTTCTCTTCAAAAGTAGCATTAGGTCATTTTTACCTCTAAGATGCATTTCTTTTGTTTTTGATATTTAGAACGCTCAGAATGTTGGTTCTTCAAGAGATCAGTCCAGTGCTGCCTTTCGTAATCTCCAGATTCAGCTGGAAGAAAAAGTGGAGGAGTACAGTGAACTCAAAGAACAGTTTGATAAAAATAAAAGGGAGCTTATCAATGCAATCCAAGAGTAAGAACTGATGTTGCAAATGTGTTCATTGCTCTGTTTTTTGAACCTTTCTTATGTTTTACAGGACAAAAATAAGACCATGTCCTAGAAAGCTGTGCTTACCTTTTTGCAAGCAATTCATTTTCTTTTAAGATGGAAATGCACGAGAATAAAGTGGCCTGGGGTTGTCACATTTTTCCCTCAAGAAAGGAAATGAAAGTTATCTTCATTTAAACACCTTTGAGTTATTAATCTAAAAAAGGTGGAAGTTTAACAGATGAAAAAGAGAGGGTTTGTAAAATTCCTTTCTTATTACAAATTACTGAAAGTAATGAAGGAAAAGCCACTTATGCTGGTAGATGCTGTCAAATTTTAGATCACTGTGCAGTGGAATTCTCATAAACCAATACTTTTCCAAAAGATTCTTTCTAAAAGCTTAAAATAAAAACTCAGGACAATCTGATTGCTACTTAAGGTTATCAGTTTACTGAGTTTCCTTATGAGCGCTTTCATCATCACATGGGATTTTAGTGAATGTGATTACATTTACTTAACATGTTAAAATGCTTCAGAAAGGGGTGGTGTAGTAGAGTGCAGCTGTTGCTATTGGTGGTTAATTTGACTGACTCTGTAGAATGACTGGTCCAGACTAGCTTGACAGTCTGATAGGGGAGGAAAGATTAATCTTTAATTTCCACAAGTGGTCTGATTGGATCACCTGTTATTCTTCAGAAACCCCTTTAACATTGGAGCATCTGTCACAATTATATTCTTAATTCTTATTTTGCTATATTTTTTTCTTCTTTTTTCAAAAAAGTTAGTTTTTCAAAAATCATTTAAGTAAGAGAAGCCGTATTTGCATGCAAGCATTTTTTGATTAAACCACATATTAGAAATGAGCACAGGTTTGATTTTTACATACATCACATATTACACTCTGCTGAGTTCTGTTCACTAAACTTGCCATGTGAAAGGCATCCAGCTGTGAAATGAAATTCTTGACGGAAAGTGCAGTTCACTATTGAGTTATATAAAACACTATAGTTCATGTGAATCCAAATGTTTATTTTTAATTATATTTTAAATCAGAAAGAATGCATCGCTAACCATACCTAGTGTTTTTTTTGTTCAGATTTATATGTACGTAGTATGAGGCACAAAGTGTGCTGGTTTTCCATCGTGGATTCTGCAAGTAAATTTAATCTGACTGCAGCTGAGAACATGTTTTCACTTGATTTGGAGAAAGTCGGATCAAAGATGAAATTAAATAATTTTACTTTTTCCCTTTTGTATTTAAATAGTATTGTAGGCATTTCCTAAAATTGCGCTGCTGCATCTTGCATCACATTGAGGCTATCATGTTTTAAAAGTCATGCTTCTTAATGACCCATGAATCCAATGCCGATTATCACTAAACCCACTTTTTCTGTCTGTCTTAGAGCATCAGTAACAACATTGCTGCCTAAGCAAAAGTTAACTGTGATGAAATCTCATATTTTTTATTTTCTTGTTAGTTTATGTAATATATACCAAAGTATATATTTTTAACTAATGAAATATGGAAGTTTACAGACGTAAACAGCCATCTTGGGGAGATGGGGCATGAATTGTGGCTTTGTATTTAATGGTGTTGTCAGTGAAGCACTGTTAGTGACTGAGAGTAACCGACTGAAACACGTTCCTGTGGTTAGAATTACAAATTTTATCACTAGCAGGCATCACTGATGTACACGAGCAGTGGCTTTCATGAGTTCTGTGTATGCATACAGCTTGTGAAATCAGACAGCATTATCATTTTAAACTGTTAATTGACATGACTTTGTGTTTTTTTAAGAGGGTAGGCATTGAATGTGTCTTAACGGTGAGTTGAAGTACTTTAGTATGGCCATCACTGTCAAACCTCATGTGTAAGCAAAATGGCAGTCTTGGGGGGGGGGTGGTTGTGTGGAAGCACCTGATATTTGAAATGGGTTGTCAGGGACAAGTGTGTATTTGTGCAAAACAAGTTAAAGTGCATTATTATAGCCATTATTTTTACTTGATCACAGAGAGACGTGACTTGATGTCAGTCAAAAAATAACATTTATAAATAAGAGGTCTATTAGATTTGTAGTGGGTATAGATAGTCTGTGGTTAAAAGAGACTGACCCCTGTTTTCTTTTATGATCCCTCATCCCTCTTTGCAGTGGACAGACCCCTTATGCACAAACTTCCAGACACCACCCAGTCAGTAGAACAGAAGAAAGTTTATCATTCAAAATTTTGAGTTAAATAGCAGTATAATTTCTGAAACTGATTGTATACTTGTAAAGACCCCCCCCCCCAAACAGTTTGCTGTGGATATAAGACAGTTGATGAGCTTGTTCCAAAACAGGTGCATCTATATTTGAAACTTGTAGATCAGGATGGAAAAAAGTTTGTCATTTCAACAGTTACGGGCTGTATAGCCCTTCTTTTTTTGTTTTACTGCCTTTCTTGTTTCACTGTTCTTTGACAGCACTGCAGAAGTTTGCCATAGTAGATTTAATGTTAGCTGATTGTGTTATCACATTTGCAGCTGTGCTTATTTTTTTAAATAAGAAACGTCTTTATTAAATTATCACTTAAGACATAGGCAATTATACATTTATATAAATGAAAACAAACCATATTAACATAATCTTATTTGCAAGCATTATACATCACAAACCATGATGACATAATTTTAGTTGCAAACATACATTACTTACAATCTACCCAATCATTGTCAGACATTATATAGCTCATTCAAATCCTTCCTTCTTTTAAACCTCATTCCTGTCCTGTATGTATTGATGTTCTTCGTTTTCCATTGCTGCAGTCCTTACTATTGGGTATAGTCCGCGTCCAGTCGGCCCGAATACCAGAGTATAAGGCTGACGTCAGTCATGTCGCCTTAGACTGACGTCAGTACGTCAGGGTACTAATGCGCATGACCGACGTCATATCCTCAGTCTTTTTTGCCGCATGGTCCGATGCAGAAGCAGTTTTGCGAGTGCAGGTTGGCGTTCTGAGATATTCCGAAACCGGAGTTTCAGACCGAATCAGAGTTGGCTGAGTACCCCGTTGGGGAACATTTTGGTTTTTTCTTGCCTCAGTATTTAACCGGATGTCAGAAAAAGTGAATAACTGTATTTCTTGTGGGAAACAGATACCTCATAAGGATTACCATACATTGTGTATACCTTGTTTAGGGCCTGAGCACGACGTTGTTGGTTGCCGCTCTTGTGCTAGGTTTAACAAACGCACTATTAAGAGGAGGTTAGACTGTGCCAGGTTAGTGTTTGGGAAGCGTTGCAATTATAAAATGCCGTCGGATGCTCCGACGCCCGCTTCGTCCAAGAAGCGCAAGGACAAAACAGCGAAGCCTAGGGTTGATGAACCGGCAGTCCCGGACGTCGGTTCTTTAGGAGGCTCAGTGGAGCCGGAGGTTTTGCCAGGAGTTTCTGTGGAGTCTCCGGCAGAAACTTTGCTGTTACAGGATGTACCCTCTCAGGAGGCAGGCCAGGCTGAGGGGGCTTCTCAGGTAACTATTCTTCCCTCTCTTCCCAAAGTAGTTAGAGCCTCTCCTTCTGTTGCTAAAACTTCTTTTAGAGGTAGGCCAAGTTCAGCTTCAGTGGGGGCTTCTCCTAGCTTTTCGGGTTCTGTACCTAAGAAACATATGCTTAAAATGGCAGAAGATTTGATTACTATGATTAGAGGTTCTATGGGCCCTCCTGATAAGAGGCCTAGGGTGGAACCAGAGTTTGCCAGTTTTGAACAGGGTTCAGAGGCTTCTGAGTCTTCTGCGGAAGATTTGCAGGAGTATCCTCCTTATTCTGATTCTGATGTGGATGATGCCACTCCTTCGGCTTCTCCTCCTGAGGATTTTTCATTTTCAGAGACTCTGCATTCCATGAGGGAACACTTTAAATGGGAAGGCCAGGATTACTCTGATTCCAGGAAGAGGCTTAGGGAATTCTTGTTTTACCCCAGCATAGGCCCTTAGCTATACCTCCTGTGTTGAATGTGGTGGAAGATGTTTTTGCAGAGGCTTCCCTGAACCCTGATTCTTTGCCTCCTGCTCCTGTTAAACCTGATAGGTACTATAGGGTGCCCGAAGCTCATAAGTATTTGTTTAAGAGTCCTAGGGCGGACCCAGAAACTGTTTCTCAGGGGCCTAAAGGTGTTAAAGCCTCTGTGGTTAAAAATCCTGTTCCCACTGACAAAGAGGCGAGGGCTTTGGATAGGTGGGGTAAGAAAGTGTATACTTCTTCCACTCTAGCCATGAGAGCGTTGAATTGTCAGTTTCACATGCTGAAATATCAAAATTATCTCCTTTCACAATTGAAATCTAAGGTGGATGCTTTGGCGGAAGGTATTGAGTGTAAAGAGTTGCTGGATTTGGTTTATGTGTCTGAACAAGTGGGCAAGCATTCTTTGCAATGTGGTTTTGATGCTGTGCAGGCCTCCTCGAGGGTGGCTGCCACTAGTTCTGTTCTTCGCAGGCATGCCTGGTTGAGGGATCAGAATTTGGCTGAGCATGTTAAGACAAGGATTTTGGATGCTCCTTTACAGTCTGATGTGTTGTTTGGTTCGCCTGTGGAAGCAGTTTTAAAGAAAATGGAGGACAAAGCTAAGTCTATGCAAACTGTTAAAGATTTTTGCAGGTACAGCCACGAAGTTTAGTAGAAATTGGCCTGCTAAGGGGTGGACATATCCTGCTTATGACTCCCAGTCTAGGGGTAGGTCTAGACGTGGTAGGGGCAGGGCTCAAGGTTCTTTTAGGCCTAGAACAGGGAGTTCACCTGCTCAGACTTCTGGTGAGGGCAGGGGTCAGTCCTTTCGTAAACAGACCCAATGACCTACCTTTTCAGCTGCCAGTAGATTCTCGTCTGGCAGCTCCTTTGGGAGGACGACTGTCTCTTTTCAAAGAAAATTGGGATTTAATTACTCAAGACAGATGGGTGTTGGACATCATTCACCACGGTTACAGGTTTTATTTCCATACAATGCCCCCTTTCAAAGGCATGCCAGACGTTCCTCCTCCACAAAGAAAAGAGGCTCACAAGCAGGTTTCTCAGTTACTCCAAATGGGGGCCATTCAGCCAGTCCCTGTATCAGAAAGGGGCCTAGGATTTTATTCTCGCATGTTCCTAGTACCAAAGAAGGGGAACACGTGGAGACCAATTTTGGATTTGTCTCTCCTCAACACTTATCTGGACATTCCCAAGTTCAAGATGTTGACGTTACAACAGCTTTTACCTCTGCTGGGCAAGGATCACTGGATGGTAACTTTAGATCTCAAGGAAGCTTACCTTCATGTGCCTATCAGGCTAAGTTGCAGGAAGTATCTGCGATTTCGAGCTGGAGATTCTCATTATCAGTTCTCTGCATTGCCCTTTGGCTTATCTACTGCGC
The DNA here is from genome assembly GCF_019279795.1 of Protopterus annectens. NCBI lineage: Eukaryota > Metazoa > Chordata > Ceratodontiformes > Protopteridae > Protopterus > Protopterus annectens. The sequence goes on from NC_056741.1 coordinate 1,107,791,382, forward strand.
CCAGAGTATTCACAAAGGTTCTGGCTCCAGTGATAGCTTACTTCAGGCTACAAGGAATTCAAATCTATCCTTACTTAGACGACTGCCTGATTCTGGCTCAAGAAAAGGAAGACCTTCTACAGCATCTGGAATATGTTATAGCAGTGCTAAGATGCCTAGGGTATTCTGTGAACGAAATAAAGTCCAGTCTAGTACCCTCTCAAGACATGTGCTTTCTGGGTGTGAGACTGAATACAGCAGCCCAGATGGCCTTTTTAACCCCGGACAAACAAAAGAGTCTATCACTTTACTTCCATCAACTATCTCTTCAGTCCGTGCTGACTGCAGGGACAGTCCTTCAAGCATTAGGGTTCATGGCATCTTGTATTCTTGTGCTTCCCAATGCCAAACTGCATATGATGAAGTTACAATGGTATCTCAAAAATGTATGGACACAGCACTGCCAGGATTTGGACACTGTCATTCAAATAATACCTTGCCTTCAAAGAGAATTTTTGTGGTGGGCTCAGGAATGTCACCTAAACAAGGGACTCTCTGTGACCCGGCCAGAGGCGAGTCAGATTTTAACGACAGATGCCTCGGACATTGCTTGGGGAGCTCATCTAAATGGAAAGTGGATACAAGACAAGTGGCCTGCCAGACTACTGCATCTACATATCAACATGAAGGAGATGTTAGCAGTCCAGTTCGCATTACTGGCTTTCAAGGAGTTACTTCTTCCAGGGCAGGTGTTGATTCTAACAGACAACACAACTGTCATGTGGTACATCAACAAGCAAGGGGGAACACATTCTTATCCTCTATGCAGGCAAGCAATGATTTTATGGGAGACTGCGCTAAGCTTGCAACTAACTCTTCAGGCAAGGTTTCTGCCAGGAGCACAGAACTCCTTAGCAGATGTGTTAAGCAGACAAATCATGGATCCCCACGAGTGGAAACTGGATCTTCATGTATTTCAGAAATTGACAGTGTCATGGGGAACTCCAGACATAGATCTGTTCGCTTCTCCACTAAACCACCAGCTGCCAAGTATTGCACAAAGGGGTTTCATCACACAGCTTGGAAAGTGGATGCTCTGTCTTTCAGTTGGAAAAACCTTCATGTGTATGCCTTTCCACCTCTGCCTCTTCTTCCAAAGGTACTATTAAAGGTCAGACAAGACAGGCCAAGGATGATTTTGATAGCTCCAGATTGGCCTCGGCAACACTGGTACCCACTACTACGGAGTCTGGTAAAGAAGCCTCCATGGCCTTTACCTCTGATTCCTCATCTGTTATCCCAGAAGGACGGTCATCTGCTCAATGTCAAGCTTCACTCTCTTCATCTAACAGCCTGGCATATTCTGTGTTGAAACACAGCAGGTCTCAACTTCCTCAACAAGTTTTAAATGTGATTATGGAAGCTAGAAGACCTAGTACAAGGAGAGTGTACGCAGAAAAATGGAAGAGATTTTTATTTTGGAGTACAGCAAAGAATTTGGAGATTTCTGAGCCTAATTTGAGTGTGGCTCTTCAATATCTTACCGAGTTATTGGACAAAGGGTTGTCCTTCTCTTCTATTAAGATTCATGCTGCAGCAATTTCAGCTCACTATGATTGTGACCCACCTTTGTTTTCACATCCTTTGTTCAAGCAGTTTCTTAGAGGGGCAAAGAATATAAGACCCCCACGTAGAGCTCCTACTCCTGCTTGGGATCTCAATTTTGTGTTGGAAAAACTTACTCTACAACCTTTTGAGCCTGCAGCTACTGCTGACTTGAAATACTTGTCATGGAAGACTGCTTTTCTATTGGCTATTACTTCTGCAAGGAGGGTGTCTGAGTTGCAGGCCCTTATGGCAGTAGAGCCCTTTTTGATTTTCCATAAGGATAGGGTATCATTACGTACTAATCCTTCCTTTATGCCTAAGGTGGTTTCTAGTGTGGCTTTAAACCAAACTATTCATTTGCCTACGTTTTATGCAGACCCTCAAAATAAAGGGGAAAAGATTTTGCACACTTTAGATGTACACAGGCAATTGCGTTATTATTTAAGCAGGACTAAGGATTTTAGGCAGTCTCAGCAGTTGTTTGTTTCTTTTGCTTTGAGTTCACAGGGCAAGCCTGTGTCAAAACAAACTATTTCTAGGTGGATTGGCTTTTGCATTGCATTTTGTTATTCCCATCATGGCAAGGAGATTCCAGCTGGGATTAGGCCTCATTCCACTAGGGCTACTGCCACTTCAACAGCATTTCTAAGGGGGGTGGCAACTAAGGATATTTTGGAAGCAGCTACTTGGAGTTCAGTGCATACTTTCTCTAAGCATTATCACCTTCCTATCTACTCTAAGTCTAGGGCTGGTTTTGCCACAGCTGTTTTGCAAGGCATGTTGTCAGCTCCTCCTTCTTTATGATTTGCCTGCCTCCCTTACCTCTGCTTTGGGATTCTACCCAATAGTAAGGACTGCAGCAATGGAAAACGAAGAACATAGTACAGTTTTGTACCTACCATAAATGTAGATGTTCGAGGATTCCATTGCTGCAGTCCAATTTACCCTCCCTCCTTCCCCTCTGTGTTTAGGGGTGGTTATGTAGGTGAGTTTACATGCTTATATTTTTGTATATATTCTTGTATATATTGTACATGTTTTTGGTGCAGGTATTTTGGGCCTTGTCTTTTTAGGGTCTTCTGACATCTGGGGCAAGAAAAGACTGAGGATATGACGTCGGTCATGCGCATTAGTACCCTGACGTACTGACGTCAGTCTAAGGCGACATGACCGACGTCAGCCTTATACTCTGGTATTCGGGCCGACTGGACGCGGACTATACCCAATAGTAAGGACTGCAGCAATGGAATCCTCGAACATCTACATTTATGGTAGGTACAAAACTGTACTTTCTCACAATTCCCATTTTTTCTGTGCAATTTTCTCCTACTCTTTTCTAACGATCCCAAGTCCTGTTGTTTTATCTCTGTTACTGTATTCACTTCTAGTATGGTTAAATTAGACTTTTGATTTCCATTTTCTAGTAATTGCTTTTTTGACCGCCACCATAATTAGACTCAGCAAGGCCTTACTATGTCTAGGCAATTCCGATTCAGTATGGTAGCTCAGAAAATTCATTTCCTTAGATATACCAATCTGCTCACCCAGTATCTCTGTTAGAGTAGTCTGCAGTGAATCTCTAAAGTCTGCCAACTCATTACACTCTAAGAAAATGTGTTCCTAATTTACCTGTTTCTTCCCTGTCATACCGCCAACATTTGCTGTCTAACTTAGGAAAAATTCTCTGGAGTTTGCTTGGGGTATAAAAATAACTAAGTGAACATTTCCAAGCAATGATCCTAACTCTTATGGATTTTATTGCCTATTTGGGAAACGTACATATATCCCCCCATTATTTCTTTGCGAGTTGCTTATCCAGTTTCTCTTCCCAAGCCTTTCTAACCTCCTCTGTTTGATTCTTATAGTTATAATGCAATATTTTATATGTTCTACTAATTATTTCTTTTTTTAACAGCTTCTGTTCTAGATTCTACTAAAACTCTACCAGTGCTGATTTTTTATGGCTCCCTATTACTTTCATTTTGTGTATACTCTATCAGTCCTTGATAGGGAAGGCAATCTCTAGCCTTCAGTCCAAATAAATTCTTGGCCTCTTCTCATTCTTTTACCTTTCCCTTGCTCCAAATACTTTGATTTTTGCCAGTTTTTAGTCCAGTAAATTCCAGCCCTGTCTTGCCTGTTGTCTGTATCTGTAATTGTAGTCTTCCTTATCAGCAGAATCTCTTTCCCATCCCTGTGTTGTCTTATTTCTTAAAGTCCTTTACCTTATGTATATAATATTTGTATGAATATTGTTGTTCTCCTTAAATAGCTGCATCCAAAATCCCAGTCTCTCCTTGTTTCTTCAGCTTCCCCCTGTTTCATCATCATCCCTTTCCACTTATAATTCAAACTTTCTGCTTGTGCTATGTATAGGATCCTTAACTGTGTAGCTCTGAAGTACCCCCTTCAAATCAGATAATCCCAATCCATCTTGTTCTGTTGGAAGAATCATCTTATCCCACTTGAGTCTTGCCATTTTCCCCTCCCAGACAAAATGCTATAGCTCTTTATTAATTGCTATCCACAACTTCTCTGGTTGATAACTATATGGCTGCTGTTAGTTTCAAATTAAGCATTTAATTTGAATGGAGCATTTCTCCCCGGGCCTCCGCTGAAAACAGGCTCTGTGGAACCTAGTCGGACTTTCCCGGTCAACAAATGATAAATAAAAAATAAAAAATAAATAAAAAATAATTGCAATAAATTGAAGATTTATTTCATCGCATTGTCCTAGCCAGCTGTTATTTGTTCCAAAGGAGTGATGGCACTTATTGGTGTACTCGTTTTTTTATTCTGAGTTACCGACTTGGCTTTTCAGTTGTTGTTTGTGTATTATGGAGCACACTGGTGCAACACCAGCTACAGACGAGGAGACAATACAGCAGGAGGGCTCTGAAGACTTCAAAAACATCCGAGAAGACATCTCGGTACTTAAAAGTGAACTAAGTAATCTCACTTTATTAGTGAGACAAGTAATACAGAGCAGCCATACAGGACTATTATCAAAGGGTGGTAGTACGCGATCGGAGCATGCTCCTCTTTTAGATACTAACGGCTCTTTACCTTTTGGGTGAAACGAATGAAAAGTAATTCAGGTTAACAACGGAGATGGAGGCTCAGTTAGGACAATTAGTAAATCCGAACTGCACGAAGAAGCAGTATTTTCTGACAGTCTTGATATACCCAATGGGCAGGGTGAATGTCCGGTAAGAACAACCAACACTTTGGACATTAATGAATCTTGTAATTGTAGTAAAATCAATTTATCTGATTTTACTTTCGATTTTTATTTATATGACATAAATGAGGAAGCTACAAGAACTGGAGCTAGATCCAAAAGGCAATTGCCATCCAAAACTTATTATTCTATTGCTGGACAGTCCACTCAACAACAAAAAGGTACTGTGAAAACTGCCTTCAGACCTGTACACTCCCCAGCTTGGGGGAATGTCACTTCTGAAGACAACTAATTTAATGAATTTTTATTATTTAATTACGGAATGGAAGATATAAAAAGTGATAATGTTACAAGAACGGACAATATTGAATTTGATAATTTAAAGACCATGATTTTTTTCCCTAGGTAAAAAGTTAAAAAGTATCAATGGTCTCAAAGTAGACAATGCTTATTTAAGTAAGAATTTGGAAATGAAATTAGTACCTAAGGGACTGAGGTTTTTTAAGTTACCTTTAGGTCTAGATTTTTACTTCAGATGTTGTAAAGGAATTTAATTGTTTTTTTGATAATTGTGGTTTTAATTTTATGAGGTTATTAATGAAATATAATGATGACAAAATGAGCAAACTTATATCTGATGCAGAAAAATTAAACAACATTGAGAATAACAACAATATTCTCAATGATCTTTTATTCTCTCAGTGGGAAAATGTATATAATAAGCAATACCAAGAAGCTAAAACATGGATCACTAATATAATATAGAGAAAATCTAAAAAGCTTACAAGGGATAGTGAACAATACAACAGAAGTAGGGCATATATTTGGCCTGAAATGAGATATAAGAAACACACTAAAGATGAATTTTATGAACATACATGGCAAAGGGAGGAAAATGAATATATTGATTATAGAAAAGGATTTGACAAATCTTACCGCAATGAAAGATATCCCTATAAGGGGGATTTTCAATACGGTGTAAAATAATATTCACAACCCCACCCAAATGGGAATCAGAAATTCATGAGAAAGAAGTTGTATTAGAGTCAAAAAGTGAACATTCATATGATCAAGGTAACATCAACACTATCCATGGGATAGAAACAGATGGAAATGTGTACACTTGTAATAATTTTAAGATATTTAACTACACTGACATGAACATAGATGAACTTCATTTTGATTTATTCAGTAAAGGAATGAAATGTATACCGAATCCTAGGTTTGATTTGACAGATACAATTATAGAATTTAAAAAATTTATTCGTAAGGCCAATTTGGCTATCCACTTCAAAAATCTGAGCTTGACTGATAAAGACAAAACCCCAAGTAGAAAACACACTGATACCCCTTTTAAGGTAAAAAGTAGATTCAACCCTCCCAGTCATCCCAGTATTGATTTATATGAGAATTTAACTATTATAGAAATTTACCAAGAAACAAATAAACTTAAACAATTAGCTTCTTGCACGAATTTAACACAAGATGAAGAAAGATTAATTAGAGACCTTAGGGAAAATGAAAATATTAGAGTTATGAGACCAGATAAAGGGGGTGGCATCGTCATATATGATAATATATAGTAAATAAAAAAGATATACGATATGTTACATTTTTCTGGTAATTACTCATCCATATCCATCAGTGAACTCAATATTGCTTATCAAAGGATCGATTCTTATATTGAGGAATACTACATAGAAGGAAGAATCACCAAAGAGATGTACGATTTTTTATTGGTGAAATTTCCAAAATTGGCTACACTTGTTGGTATACCGAAGGTCCATAAAAATATATATGATCCCCCCTTCCGTCCAATAGTCTCAGGTAGTAAATCAAAGACATTCCCATTAGGAAAATATATTGATTGCAAATTGAAATTTGTATATGATAAAGTTTCACACATGGTCAAAGATTCCTGGGTATTTTTAAAGAATTTTCCTTTAGATTTGAAATATGATAATATTACATTTCTTACTATAGACGTAATTGACCTATTCTCATGCATCCCTAAAGATCAAGGACTTGAAGCTTTTAGTGCTAGTATTTATAAGTATTCTAACCTCAAATGGGATGAAATTAGATTATTGGAAGAAATGATGGCCATAGTACTGGAAAATAACTACATATACTTCAAAGGTGAATACAAAAGGAGTAGCGATGGGAGCCGCTTGTGCTCCCATCTATGCTAATTTGGTAATGCTCCATTGGGAGGACACTGTACTTTTTTCTAGTGATTTTTTTCAAGTGCGTGAAATATTATTCCAGATTTCTGGATGACATTTACATACTATGGGATGCTGAATTTAGTATTATGGAATCTTTTATTGATTTTTTGAATACGAGTAGTGAATATTTAAAATTTACATATTCCTATAACAACACTGGATTACCTTACTTAGATACTTTTATTCAACAGCAATCTAATACATTTACTTCTTCTATACACAGAAAAGAAACTTTTTCTAACAACTATTTACATTACACCAGTTGTCATCCAGAGAAATTGAAAAACAATATATTCAAAGGTTAGTGTGTTCAAGCCTCACGTATGACATCTGACAATGATTTATTACACTCTGAATTAAATTTTATAAAGGAGTTATTTACACAAAGAGGTTACCCTATTGTTATAATGAATTCTACTATCCACTATATATTACAACATAGGAATACTAGATATTCACCTTTATTAGGGAGCAACCACAAATCTGTACTTCAACAGACTTGCACACCATATGAATGTGATAACAATGAGTTAGACAATAGTTTTGATTCCTTTCATAGGTCTTATATTTTACAGTTTAATTTAGCCGCCAGTTATATTAAAAAGATTTTAAACCATTTTTGGTATATTATTTCCAAAGATTCCCAACTATGTAAAGTACTGGGAGTTAACCACAGTTTACATACAAAATGAGAACCAACATCAAACAGCTAGTGGAATGTAGAACTATTGGAAAGAAAAAGAAAAAGTTGGTTATTGGTATGAATCCTAAATGTGGTACCTGTAATCAATGTAAATATATGTCCGAAGAGAACATAATTTATTTGGCTAACGGACATTAAAAGTAGTGTAAAAAGAAGGGCAGGAAACTGTAATAGCAAGATGGTAATTTATCTAAGTATTTGCCAACTATGTTCAAGCTTTTATGTAGGTAAAACGGAAAGAAATCTAAAGAAAAGGATCTATGACCATGTATATAGTATAAGAACTAAGGACAACAACAATGCACTTTACAGACATATAGATAGGGAAGGGGATGACCACCATTTTATTCATCATATTAGAAATAATCAAATTTGATCCCAAAGGAGGGGATTTCAAAAGTTTGCTCAGCTATAGAGAAATTTGGTGGCAAATATATCTAGATGCCACTACACCACCTGGTTTAAATGACTTCATATCAATTAAACCATTATTATTTCATTAAATTATTTACCTGTCATATATTCATATATTATTTATTAATTACTAATTTATTATATTAATTCTTATTTATTATATTTTAATATGATAAGATACAGTGATTATTTTTAATATACAAGTGAGAATTGCATTCACATTTATCTTTATGTGATTATGTCATATTCCTATGAAATGTTTGAAACACAGGTAAATCACATATCAATATTTATTTATTTATTTAATTATTCATATACCATCAAGGGAGATATGAAATTTTTGCATTACAGCAGCATATATATGTACACTTTCAGATAGTGGGTAATTTACAAATGTTATATTTTATATTATATTTTATATATTTTAACATAGTGTATATATTTATTGTACATATTTATTATAAGTAATATATATTTTATTTATTTAGTCATGCATTTGTCTACTTGATGTCATTTTTCAGTATCATCTGTAACGTTAGGGACATTGTGATACTAACTATACTTAGTTGTCCAACATATAGTTGTCCAGCAATAGTAATTGTTATTTATATTTATATTTCTGTGTCTTTAAATTCTGTAAAATTCTGTAAGGTTTTTTGGGTGCCAAAAAAGTTTTAAATTGTTTGCTTTGAACCAACGGTTCAGTTCTGATGTTCTTCATCTCACATTGCTGCAGTCCTAACACTTGGGTAGTCCGCTGTTCCTCGGTCGGCCCGAATATCAGAGTATAAGGCTGACGTCCGTCAAGGCGCATTTGACTGACATCAGAACGTCAGGGTACAAATGCGCATGACCGACGTCATATCCTCAGTCTTTTTTGCCGCATGGTCCGATGCAGAAGCAGTGTTGCAAGTGCCGTTCGGCGTTCTGAAATTTTTCGAATTCGGAGTTTCAGACCGAAGTCAGAGTTGGTTAAGTACGCGTCTGGGGAATATTCTGTTTTTTTCTTGCCTCAGTGGTTTACCGGATGTCAGAAAAAGTGAATAACTGTATTTCTTGTGGGAAACAGATACCGCATAGGGATTACCATAATTTGTGTATACCTTGTTTGGGACCTGAGCACGACGTTGTTGGGTGTCGCTTTTGTGCTAGGTTCAATAAACGCACTATAAAGCGAAGGTTGGATTGTGCCAGGTTGGTCTTTGGGAAGCGGTGCAATTACAATATGCCGTCGGATGCTCCGACGCCGGCTTCCTCAAAGAAGCGCAAGGACAAGGCAGTTAAACTGAGGTTAGAGGAGTCGTCCGACCGGACGCCGGTTCTTTAGAGGCGTCAGTGGAACCGGTGGTTCCGACGGAGGCCTCTCTGGAGTCCCAGGGAGAAACTGTGTTTTACAGGATGTGGCCTCCCAGGAGGCAGGTCAGGCTGTAGGGGCTTCTCAAATTACTGTACTCCCTCCCTTCCTAAGGTGTCTAGGCCCTCTCTTTCTGCCTCCAAGGCTTCTCCTAGAGGCAGGTCTAGTTTTGCTTCTGTGGGTGTCACTCCTAGCTCTTCAGGTTCTGTGCCCAAGAAGCACATGCTTAAAATGGCAGAAGATTTAATTACTTTAATTAGAGGCTCTATGCCCCTCCTGATAAGAGGCCTAGGATGGAACCTGTGTTGGGGGATTATGAGCAGGCTTCGGATGTGTCTGAGTCTTCGGCTGAAGACTTGCAGGAGTATTCTCATTATTCTGATTCTGATGTGGATGATTCTACTCCTTCTGCTTCTCCTCCTGAGGATTTTTCTTTTTCAGAGACCCTTCACTCCATGAGAGAGCATTTTAAATGGGAAGGTCAGGATTTCTCTGATTCCAGGAAAAGGCTTAGGGAATTTTTGTTTTTACCCCAACATAGGCCTTTAGCTATACCTCCTGTTCTGAATGTAGTGGAAGATGTCTTTGCAGAGGCTTCGCTTAATCCTGATTCTTTGCCTCCTGCTCCTGTTAAACCAGATAGGTATTACAGGGTGCCTGAAGCTCATAAGTATCTTTTTAAGAGTCCTAGGGCAGACCCAGAAACTGTTAGCCAGGGGCCTAAGGGTGTAAAGGCTTCTGTTGTCAAGAATCCGGTTCCTGCAGATAAAGAGGCCAGGGCCTTGGATAGATGGGGAAAGAAAGTTTATACTTCTTCCACTCTAGCCATGAGAGCTTTGAATTGCCAGTTTCACATGTTGAAATATCAAAATTATCTCCTTTCACAGTTGAAATCTAAGGTTGATGCTCTGGCGGAAGGTATTGATTGTAAAGAGTTACAAGATTTAGTGCATGTTTCTGAACAGGTGGGTAAGCATTCTTTGCAATGTGGTTTTGATGCTGTACAGGCCTCGTCTAGGGTGGCTGCCACTGGGTCAGTTCTTCGCAGGCATGCCTGGCTGAGGGATCAAAATTTATCTGACCATGTTAAAACTAGGATTTTGGATGCCCTTTGCAATCTGATGTCTTGTTTGGTTCTCCTGTTGAGGCAGTTTTAAAGAAAATGGAAGACAAGGCTAAGTCTATGCAGACTGTTAAAGATTTTTGCAGGTTCAGCCTCCAAAGTTTAGTAGAAATTGGCCTACTAAAGGGTGGACGATCCTTCTTATGATTCCCAGTCTAGGGGTAGATCTAGACGTGGCAGGGGCTGAGGTCAGGGCTCTTTCAGGCCTAGGACAGGAGTTCTCCTGCACAGTCTTCGGTGAGGGCAGGGGTCAGTCCTTTCGTAAACAGACCCAATGACCTACCTTTTCAGCTGCCAGAACCTTCTCGCCTGGCAGCACCTTTGGGAGGAAGGTTGGCACTTTTCAAAGAAAATTGGAGTTTGATTACCCAAGACAGATGGGTACTGGATATCATACATCACGGTTACAGGTTTTATTTCCATACCTTGCCTCCTTTCAAAGGCATGCCAGACATTCCTCCTCAACAAAGAATAGAGGCTCACAAGCAAATTTCTCTGTTACTCCAAATAGGGGCCATACAGCCGGTTCCTATGCCAGAAAGGGGCCTAGGATTTTATTCTCGCCTGTTCCTTGTGCCAAAAAGGGGAACACGTGGAGACCAATTTTGGATTTATCTATCCTCAACACTTATCTGGACATTCCCAAGTTCAAAATGTTGACGTTACAACAGCTTTTACCTCTACTGGGCAAGGATCACTGGATGGTAACTTTGGATCTCAAGGAGGCTTACCTTCATGTTCCTATCAGGCTAAGTTGCAGGAAGTATCTGCGTTTTCGGACTGGGACTTCTCACTATCAGTTCTCTGCATTGCCCTTTGGCTTATCTACTGCCCAGAGTATTTACGAAAGTTCTGGCTCCAGTGATAGCTTTCTTCAGGCTAAAAGGAATACAAATCTATCCTTATTTGGACGATTGCCTGATACTGGCTCAAGGAAGGGACGAGCTTCTTCGTCATTTGGAATATGTGATAGCAGTGCTAAGATGCCTGGGGTATTCTGTGAACGAAATAAAGTCCAGTCTAGTACCCTCTCAAGACATGTGCTTTCTGGGTGTAAGACTGAATACAGCATCCTAGATGGCCTTTCTAACCCTGGACAAACAAAAGAATCTTTCCCTTTACTTCCATCATCTATCTCTTCAGTCCGGGCTGACTGCAAGGACAGTCCTTCAAGCCTTAGGGTTCATGACATCTTGTATTCTGGTGCTTCCCAATGCCAAACTGCATATGAGGAAGTTGCAATGGTATCTCAAAAATGTATGGACACAGCACTGCCAGCATCTGGACACTGTCATTCAAATAATACCTTGCATTCAAAAGGAATTTTTGTGGTGGGCTCAGGAATGTCACCTAAACAAGGGACTCTCTGTGACCCGGCCAGAGGCGAGTCAAATTTTAACAACAGATGCCTCAGACAAAGCTTGGGGAGCTCATCTAAATGGAAAGTGGATACAAGACAAGTGGCCTGTCAGACTACAGCATCTACATATCACCTTGAAGGAGATGTTAGCAGTCCAGTTTGCATTAATAGCTTTCAAGGATTTACTTCTTCCAGGGCAGGTGTTGATTCTAACAGACAACACAACTGGCATGTGGTACATCAACAAGCAAGGGGGAACACATTCTTATCCTCTATGCAGGCAAGCAATGATTTTGTGGGAGACTGCTCTCAGTTTACAACTAAGTCTTCAGGCAAGGTTTCTGCCGGGAGCACAGAACTCCTTAGCAGATGTGTTAAGCAGACAAATCATGGATCCCCACGAGTGGAAACTGGATCTTCATGTATTTCAGAAATTGACAGTGTCCTGGGGAACTCCAGACATAGATCTGTTCGCTTCTCCACTAAACCACAAGCTTGCAAAGTTTTGCACAAAGCGGTTTCATCCCACAGCTTGGAAAGTGGATGCTCTTTCTTTCAGTTGGAAAAATCTTCATGTGTATGCCTTTCCACCTCTGCCTCTCCTCCCAAAGGTACTTCTGAAGGTCAGACAGGACAAGCCAAGGATGATTTTGATAGCTCCAGATTGGCCTCGACAGCACTGGTACCCATTACTGAGAAGTCTGGTACGGAAGCCTCCATGGCCTTTGCCTTTGATTCCACATCTGTTGTCCCAGGAGGACAGTCATTTGCTCAATGTCAAGCTTCACTCTCTTCACCTAACAGCATGGCATATTCTGTTTTAAACCATAAAGGGTCTCAACTTCCACAACAAGTTTTGAATGTGATTTTGGAAGCTAGAAGGCCTAGTACAAGGAAAGTGTACGCAGATAAATGGAAGAGATTTTTATTTTGGAGTGCAGCTAAGGATTTGGATGTTTCTGAGCCTGATTTAAGTGTGGCTCTTCAATATCTTACTGAGTTATTGGACAAAGGTTTGTCCTTCTCTTCTATTAAGATTCATGCTGCAGCAATTTCAGCTCACTACGACTGTGACCCACCATTGTTTTCTCATCCTTTGTTCAAGCAATTTCTTAGAGGGCAACGAATATACGAGCCCCACCCAGAGCTACTACTCCTCGTTGGGATCTCAATTTTGTGTTGGAGAAACTCACTCTACAACCTTTTGAGCCTGCAGCTACTGCTGAGTTGAAATATTTGTCATGGAAGACTGCTTTTTTGTTGGCCATCACCTCTGCAAGAAGGGTTTCTGAATTGCAGGCCCTTATGGCAGTTGAGCCTTTCTTAATTTTCCATAAGGATAGGGTATCTTTACGTACTAATCCTTCCTTTATGCCTAAAGTGGTTTCTAGTGTGGCTTTAAACCAAACTATTCATTTGCCTACTTTTTATGCAAATCCCCAAACTAAAGGGGAAAAGATTTTGCACACTTTAGATGTACACAGGCAGTTGTGATATTATTTGGACAGAACTAAAGGGTTCAGACAATCTCAGCAGTTATTAGTTTCTTTTGCTTTGTGCTCTCAGGGCAAGCCCGTGTCAAAACAAACTATTTCTAAGTGGATTGGATTTTGCATTGCTTTCTGTTATTCCCATCATGGCAAAGAGATTCCAGCTGGGATTAGGCCTCATTCCACTAGGGCTACTGCCACTTCAACAGCTTTTTTGGGGGGGGTGGCTACTAAGGATATTTTGGAGGCAGCCACTTGGAGTTCAGTGCATACCTTCTCTAGGCATTACCACCTTCCTCTGTACTCTAGATCCAGGGCTGGTTTTGCCACTGCTGTGTTGCAGGGCATTTTGGCAGCTCCTGCTTCATTATAGTTTAGCCATCCTCCCTTACCTCTGCTTTGGGATTCTACCCAAGTGTTAGGACTGCAGCAATGTGAGATGAAGAACATAGTACAGTTTTGTACCTACCATAAATGTAGATGTTCGAAGATCCACATTGCTGCAGTCCAATTTACCCTCCCTCCTTCCCCTCTGTAGTTTGAGGTGGTTGTGTGGGCTGGGTTATCCCTCTGAGGTATAATGTATATATTGTATATATTGTACATATTTTTGGTGTTAGGCTGGTTGGTTGTTTAGTTGTTGTCTATGGGTTTTGACCTTTCTTTTTAGGGTCTTCTGACATCTGGGGCAAGAAAAGACTGAGGATATGACGTCGGTCATGCGCATTTGTACCCTGACGTTCTGATGTAAGTCAAATGCGCCTTGACCGACGTCAGCCTTATACTCTGATATTCGGGCCGACCGAGGGACAGCGGACTACCCAAGTGTTAGGACTGCAGCAATGTGGATCTTTGAACATCTACATTTATGGTAGGTACAAAACTGTACTTTATGCCTGGTGAAAGCGCTTAACTGACTTTTGTTTGTATATCACCTGACTTTCGTTTGTATATCTATAGTACTCGCTGCTCTTAGTTTCAAATAATTGCAATAAATTGAAGATTTATTTCATCGCATTGTCCTAGCCAGCTGTTATTTGTTCCAAAGGAGTGATGGCACTTGTTGGTATACTCGTTTTTTTGAGTTACCGACTTGGCTTTTCAGTTGGTGTATAAGACTGAAGGGACTAAAAGCATTTTAACTGTGTGTATCTTACTATCCATCTCCGTATAACAGTGCTTCCAGTTTCTTAGTTTTTTTAATTTTTTTTGTTTAGTCTCTTCCCACATATCCTTAACTGCCACACCAAAATAATTTTTAATCTGTACTCCTAAGTGCTTCATTTTATCATCTCCCCATAAATATGGATATTGCTGAATCAGTTTGTATATGGGTACATAATTTACAGCTATTACCTTTGTTTTAACTTTATTAATTTTTTTATACCAAAAAGATTTGAAACCGTCTCAAAATATTCCACAACACTGAAATGTTCTTTTCTGGTTTTATCAGGAATAAAATATCCACAAATAGAGACTGCTTTTCTTGACTACCATACCAGTTATATCTTTGAATTTCTAAGTTCCTTATTTTCTTTGCCAGTGGTTCTAAATGTAATGCAAATAACAAAGGGGAAAGAGGTCACCCCTGCCTGGTTCCTCTGCTCAAGCAGAAATTATAAGAGAGGAATGCACCCACTTTTTCACGTTCAATCCCTGATATATCCTCCTAATCAGTCTTATAATTTTATCAAGAAATGCAAATGCTTCCATTGCCCAGCTTCCTCTGTCAGATGCTTTCTCTTCATCAAGACCCACCAATAAGAGTAGTATTTTTTTTACATTCAGCTTCCCTCTGGATCATCACTGTCCTTTAATGTTGTCAGATGTTTGCCTCCTCTCCACAAAACCACATTGATCCATATTGATTCATTTTGGCACCACTTTTGCCATCCCTTTAGCCATTATAGGCTTAAACACTTTAAAATCATGGTTTCTTATTGAAGTGGTCCTGTATGAAGCTGGATCTGATGAGTCTTTATCTTCTTTTGGTATTACAGCTACCACCTCCTTCTTCCAGGATGTCTGTATGTCTCCTCCTTTTAAAATACTGTTAAACCTGTCAAGATCTTTATCAGTTTTCCCTCCTAGCTTCTAGACCTCCACAGGAATACCATCTATTCCTGGGGATTTTCCAGTGGATTGGTTGTACATTACCATTTTTATCTTCATCTTTTCCTTTCCTAGTTGTTAGTAATAGAGACTCATCTACCTCTAACCTTGGCATATTTAATTCTTCCATAAACATTTCCATTTGTACCTTTTCTTGATTTCAGTATTTCTGTGCTTTATACAGACTTCATAGAATTTCCGAAATATTTCTAATACTTCTACAGGATCTCTTGTTATCTTTGTTGTAGGCTTCCTAGGCTTGGTGACAGCCCTTTCTACTTTTTGTTGCCTGATTGTTGTTTAAACATTTTTGTCCTTTAGAGTTATTAAAAAAAACAGTTGCTCAACAGGAATCTTTCTAAACTCGAACACTTTGTCAAGGAAATCCCTTATTTTCTATTTAGCATTCTCCAGTTGTTCCTCTTCTTGTTCTGTGAAATTTTCCCTATTCTGCAGTACTTTAACATTTGTCAGTCCCTCTGAATAATTCTTGTTGCTTCTTAATCATATCTCCCTTTCATTTATTTCTGACCGGTTTTTAAACTCTACTCTAATTTTATCCCACTCCCTAGCAATATTTTCAGAAGAAATTTCTATCTTTTGTAATAGCTCCTGCACAATTTCCACTACCAATTCCTTCCTTTTTAACAGATAGGTAGGAAAGCACCAGTGTCTTTTTATTTTAGTTATTTTTGGTACATAATCTGATATTGTGTGCTCAAGACCTTCAATTAAATGCACATGTTCATGTGAACTGTAAGTTCTGTCTAGCCTAGCTCAGTTTTTGTTTCTTGGGGAGTTTTTGTTTCTTGGGGAATATGTAATGTTGCTCCAAACTCATAATACTGAATTCACATCTTCCATGCCAAATATTTTCATAAATTTCTTCCAAAATGTATCCTCCTTTGTTATATTTTCTCTTCTGGGCCCCCTAGACACATCTTCACTGCTGCAAATCAAATTCCACTGCCCACCTGTAAGTAATATTCCTTGATGAAACCTGATTATTTCACCAGAATTTTCTTGAGCTCCATTGTAGAAGTTTTAGATGGAATATTAATTCATGCTAGTGTAATCCTCCTCCCTTGCCAGTATCCCCTTAGTACTATAAATCTACCATTATTATTATATTTTATCCTCCTCTATCACTGTTGGAGTTCCTCTTGCAATTAATATAAGAAGTCCTCTTTTCCTTTGTCCCAGGTATTCCATTGAATAACCATCCTGAAAACCTTTCTTTATCAAATCAAATTCACATCTTCAGTTCTTTTCCATGTGCATCTCCAGTGCCATAGCTATTTGCACTGTAAATTTTTTAAAGCACTTCACTACTCTTTCTTTGTTGCATTTATCTGTCAGACCATCGACATTTAAAGACATTACAGAAAGCATCAGTGTGTTAAAAAGTTATTCCCACATTTTATGTGGTTGGGATTTTATACAGTTGTTTCTTGTCATATCTTTCAAAACATTTTGTTTTACTGAAAGCTTCAAACAAAACAAATGCACCGCAATACCTCCTAAAACATATTAACTTAGTACTGACACACAAAACTATGCACAGCTTCAAATATTGAAGTTTTGCCCTTCTAATAGGAACAAGTGTTCCAAACTGACAGCCACACTCGCATACTTGGGTTAACCTAGAAGAAAGATTATCCATGCTAAGATGCATAGTGCAGCCTGTGTTTTTACTAAGGGCTGTGTGTTTTTTTTTTTCTTATCTTCATAGCTCTTCCAGTTGGGAAAACACTTGAATGCTTTCAGAAAACATTATCTCCTAGCCATTTCTCTTTGTCAGATTGTCTCCATGTAGACATGAGGACCAGACACAAAGTTGCTACTAAGCATATATTTATTTACTAAAAAATGTTCTAATATTCGGTGTTCTTTTTCATGCATTTGCTTTCTCTTAAAACTTTTTACTAGATCAAGGTAGAGCCTTAATCCACTCATTCCCTTATACAAGAATGAGAAAAAGTATGTCAATTTTTCCTTTCTCTTGCACATTTGACCAGACATTTCTTCTTCTTCTTTTTTTTTTTTTTTTTTTTTACATTGCAGTGCCTACATTTCTTAAAACTGAACAAGGAGAAAGAGAGAATGGAGAAAAAACAGGAGCACATGCTTACATTAGTTTCCCTATTACATTTAAAATAACTGAGAACTTTATAGTATGCAAAGAAAATCAGGCACTATAAAAATATTACTGTTAAAAAATGTTTTTTGATTTACTTCGTTAACTTTCTCCCTCCTGTTATCCTCTCCTTAGTATTTTTCCGAACATTGATGACATGAAGCAGGGAAAATGCTTTAGGGTCCCCTACAGGTTTAACAAAGTCATAACAAGTCCAATATTTACACATTTTCTTGTTCTGTCATATTTCACGAATATAATTATTGCTTTGTAATCCCACATTTGTTAATTTCTGAGTTGCTGGTCTTGTTCTGCTTCATCTCTCTATCTCCCAAATACGGTCTTTGCTTCATTTCCAGCATACTTTCGGTTCTTCTAGTCAACTCGTGTGCTCTTCTCTCTCTCTCTTTCTCTAGCATTTTCCATTGAAGTATTGGAAAAGGTTTCAATGACACAGTTTCTCTGTGGTCTTTATTACCAGAAGAACAAGAAGCAGAATCTCCTTCTGTTTCACAGCTCCCTTTTTGTTGGACAAATTTTGTTTTCTCTCCTTAGAATGTACTTCATCAAAAATTATATATTTCCATCCAGGGAAGAATGTTTTGAAGATAGCAGGCTACAGTATTTTGAATCACATGCCTGCTTCTTGACTTTTCCTGAATAGTGGAATAAATTTACTCCTCTCCTGCCTGGTGTAGAGTGACTAATCATTCTCCATAAACACTGTTATCTCCCACTTTTAGTACTTGATCCTGACAAAACTTGTGGCAGAAGGACAAACTCCTCCTGCTGTTAAGATTGTGTATTTACTATTAAAAGTCTAGGTTGCTTTCTCATAGCCAGGTTTGGAGTGTACCCATGGTGTGCCCTTTTAATTAACAACTACTGTTGTGGAATACCTGTCTGGTTGCTTATTTGTTCTTTTCATAAAATTAATACAGTCTGTTCCTTCCAGCTTCTCTCAGCAGAAAAATCTCTGGTTTTCCCTACTTGCTCTGTCCTCTAATTCTGTTATTTTTTTAAACATCTCTTCTTAAACAGTCTCACATTCAGCCAGCCTTGTCTTCATTTTGACCTCTGATTTTTGCAGTTTTATCACCTCATCTGAATATCTGTTTAAAGCTGCTTCCATTTTTTCTAGCCTTTTATTATTTGAGTCTGTATACTCCATCAGTGTTTCATTTGTTTTAATCAGATGTGTGTGCAATTGTCGTGTACTTTCCTCTAGGTTACTGGAAGTCATGTCTGGAGCTTGCACTGTTTTTTGCTGAACAGTTGCAGTACTCTTCCCAGTCAAGTGTTTGTTTTTTCACCTTTTGCAGCTGATTTTCTTTTAAGTTCTCTGTCTCTTATCTGGCATCCAGGCAGTGCACTTACTAGCTAGTTACTGAAATATGCCAAGAAGTACAAGTCCACTGGCTTTCTTTGCTTAGTTTCTGTTTTTACATTTGGAGAGCTGCAATTAAGCTATTACTCAATGTGCAGCCATCTTGGAAGTACCACATAGACCTTTGTGTATTGTTCCAGTAGCAGAACCCAGCAGACTTTATTAAGGAATATCTGCAAATCATATTTGTTGTGTAATGAAGAGAGAAAGAAACTTGAATGGCCATATGTGAGAGTGTTCAATCTCGCCTTTGTTCTTACACATGGGTTCGGAGCCGATCCTCGGCTCCGTGCCGGCCGACTGCAAGCTCTGCATCGAGAAGAAGCTCGAGGACATCTAATACCCACAATCCCCCTCTGCCTTTACCTCAGATCTAGTTTGCCGCTGCTGCATTCGCATCGCTGGAGGCTAGCTCGAGGGTTTTTCAGATAAGATTTTAACTCTTTTGGTTAATTTTCAAAAGAACTTGTTTAAGATCACTAGTTATTGATAGTTAGTGTATGGTGTGTGAGTAGAGACAGAATTTCTCGGTACCGTTAACTTAGTTTAACTTAGTTTAACTATAACTGGTATAGAGTTTTTCGGGGCCTACCACCCCTACTTGGATTGACAATCGGACTTACATTCTAACCGGATTTGACTCTGTTTTTCCTGGATTGACTGTTACTGGACTTGACTGTTTTTTTCTCTTACTTCATTATGTCTGAGAAAATGAAATCTGGTTTCAAACGTTGCCAGTGTGGCCAAAAGATGTCGGTCACGGACAACCACAGTTCCTGTGTCTACTGTCTTGGCCCTCTCCACTTACAAGAGGACTGTTCTATTTGTCACTCTTTTAGTGGGAGGGTCATGACAGATAGGCGCAGGAAGCTGATGGATAGAGGATTGTTGAAACCCTCTTTCCAGGAGGCTCTGGATGCTTCAGACCAGGCATCCAAGTCCTCGAAGGGATCGAAGACGCCGGAGCGCAAGTCATCGGCTCCGAGCTCTTCGGGTATGGTTAGATCACCGGTTCCACAGACTTGGGCCGAGTGGTCAACTGTTGGCAGTTTCGAGCCTCGAGTCTTGGAACCGGTGACGGAGCTCCCTCCACCGACTCTGTTGAGGTCGGCTCCGTCTTCGATCCCTTCACTCGTTCTTCCAGGCCCCTTTCCGACACGGATGTGGACCGTGTGGTGCAGAAATTGATGGAGCATACGGCCCTATCCAAGCTTAACTCGGTCTCCTCTCAGTTGATGTCGAGACTTGAAGGCCTGCCACTATCTCCATCTGTTCCTCCTCCGAGACCTGTCCAGTCTTCGAGCCGGAAGAAGCTGAACTGATGATTGTGGAGCCCTCTGTGCCAGAACCGCCTTTTCTCGGTCGGCACCGTTCACCTCGACTCCATCCGATCCGGTACTGGAGTCTCGGGCCGAAGATCCATCCTTGGTTCCGGGACCGAGTCGGACCGATGTTTCGTTCCGACGCCCTCTCGGGCCTCGGCGGATCGACTCGGTTCCGTCCTCGGGTCGGTGCCTTCGGTTCCTGTTTCGGGGATTCTTCCCATTTCTTCGAACCGGGAGATACCTCGACTCGGGACCCGGGGGCCTTCGACCTCATGAGGAAGGTGTTGTCTACCCAGACAACCACATCAGCAGGTACAGCTTCTCCTCCCCACAAAGGACCGTTATCCTCCTCTGCACCCACGGCCACGTCCAAGCGCCGGGCACCAGTGTCTCAGCCACCCCTGGAGGGTGCCCCTCTTCCTCGGAGGCTTCTTCGGATGCTCCCCACGAAGAAGTCCCTAGGAAAAGATTGTGTAAGAGGAGACACTTGGATTCTCCACAAGAATCCTTGACATCTGATACTGACTTAGATGAGTCAGAAGGGTCCCCTAAGTCACCTTCAGAAGATGTCTCCTTTTCTGACATCTTGGAGATCCTAAAACAGAGAGGTGACTGGCAAGCCCTCCCCCCTTCTGAGGATGAGTCAGTTTTGCTGAAGGCATTTGGTGCTCGCCCTTCCTCCTCCTGGGTCACTCCGCCCTTCGATGAGTTAATGGAGTTGATTGCTCGAAGGGCGTGGGAGACACCTGACACGGTGAAACCAGTCCCTAGGAAGCCAAATAAGTACATTACGGCACCACTGGACAAGGCTTACCTCACCAAAGGAGTTCCAGTAGACGCCATGGTGGTGGCAGCGGCCACGAAAAAGGACATGTCGGAGTCTTCCTCATCTGTCCATCGGCCTAACAAAGATTCTAGGACCATGGACAGATACGGAAGCGCATTTTCAGTTCAGCGGCTTTCTATGCTCCCTGAACTATTTGACTCATTTTACACGTTTACAGAGGGATCTAGTCAAAGAGTTGGGAGATACCCTCCAGGGTACTACAGATGCTGCTGTTTCAGAGAAAGTTACAGCGCATCTCAACACCCTTACATCCATTGTAAACTCGTCCATGAGGCTGATATCCTACGCAGCCGAAGGATCGAGTAGGGCAGCGGCTTCAGCGATTGCTCTTCGTAGGCAATCCTGGATGCGCTTATGTTCGCTTATGGAAGCCTTCAAGTCTTCCTTTACTAACGCCCCATTTGATGGAGCCACACTTTTGGCCCTAAAGTAAAGGAGACCCTTACCCGGTGTGAACAGGAGGGAAAGACTCTGTCTGCTGTCGGAGTCCGTTTTCCACCCTTCCAGACCGTACCCCAAAGGGCAACGTGGTGGGAAAATGTGGTTTCAAAACCCCAAGGATCTTTCCCAAACACACAGGGTGATGCCCCTCTAGAGGCAGAGGGGGCAGAGGTGGAAGACGCCGCCTGGCGGCAGAGGGGTCCGCAAAACCAAGGTGACAGGGGTAACCTCCCTGGCAAACCTTTTCAGCACTCCTGAGAGGAGGCCCGACTGTCCTGCTCTGGAGGCAGTCGGGTCGCTTAGCTTTATACCCTCAGGCCTGGCAAAACCTTTCTTCAGACAATTGGGTAAAAGCATTGTTACCAGAGGTTACAAAATCCCATTTCTATCCACACCCATTCCAAAGAGAAAACTCCCAGATGTACCACCCCATCTGCGAGACCCAGCAGCTACAGAAATTTCAAAGCTGCTAGAAAAGAGTCATCCAACCAGTCCCAGCGGACCAAATAGGATTCGGAACTTACTCAAGGTTCTTTTTAGTCCCAAAGAAAACAGGGGACTGGAGGCCGATTCTGGACCTAAGCCATCTCAACACCTTTGTCAAGAAGGAAAAGTTCGAATGGTCACGCTTCAATCGATCCTTCCATTTTACGGAAGGACGACTGGATGTGCGCGATAGATCTGAAGGACGCATACTACCACATCAAAATGGCCAGAGCGTCCAGGGATCATTTGCGCTTCGGCTGGGAGCCAGTCACTACCAGTTTGGGCCCCTGCCCTTTGGTCTGACTACAGCCCCCAGGGTCTTCACCAAATGCATGGCAGTGGTAGCGTCTCATCTGAGGCGCCTAGGATTCCAGGTGTTTCCGTATCTGGACGACTGGCTCCTGTCTGCCACCACCAGGCGTCAACTGATACAAGCCAAGGATTACACCCTACAACTTTGTACACACCTTGGAATTTCAGTAAATTTCGAAAAATCTTTGCTACAGCCATCACAGCATATCTTATTCATAGGAGCGGAATTAGATACATGTCACTTAGTTCTAAAACTTCCTACAGAAAGAATAGTAGCACTTCAAATCAACATTTCCCTTCTGCTGTCGTCCAGAAAGTCACCGGCAAAAATTGTTCTGAAAGTCTTGGGTCTCATGGCAGCTTCTCTCATTGCGATACCATTGGGAAGACTGCACATGAGAGTGCTACAATGGCTTCTGTTTGCACAATGGTCATTCCAACAACTTCCACTGACTCACGAAATATTGATAACAAAAACATGCAAATCACACCTAATGTGGTGGTTACAGACTTGCAACCTATCCAGCGGAAGACCATTTGTGCTACCCGCACCGTCTGCGACGATAACCACGGACGCTTCCCTGATAGGGTGGGGGGGCATCTTTCAGGGACAGACAGTCCAAGGCAAATGGACCAATCTGGAGTACAATCTGCACATCAATGTTCTGGAGTTGAGGGCAGTGTTTTTGGCGTTGCAACACTTTGCTCCCCTTCTTCCTCCAGGGACCATTGCAGTTCAGACAGACAACATGTCCGTAGTCTGGTACATAAACAAGCAAGGGGGAACCAGGTCTTACCAACTATGCAGAGAGGCCATGAGAATTTGGCAATGGGCAGAGTCCACGGGTCGCTTTCTGATCGCAACGCACATCCCGGGTCATCCAACGTCATAGCCGACAGGCTGAGCAGGGCAATACTATTGCCTCACGAGTGGTCCCTCAAACAGTCAGTTGCGAGAAGGATTTTTCGCAAATGGGGCCAGCCTACCTGTGATCTGTTTGCGTCTCCAATGAACGCCAAATGCAGGAGCTACTTTGCCCTATTACCCCCTCCAGGGGAAGTCCCCAGGGACGCGCTGGTGCACGATTGGCCCCGGTCTCCTATATGCTTTTCCTCCATTTCCCCTGATTGCAAAGTTTCTACAGAAAGCCAACAACCTTCAGAGGACTATTATTCTCATTGCCCCGTTCTGGCCTCGCCAAATTTGGTTCCCCTTTCTATTGCATCACCGCATTCGGGGACCTTGGATGCTGGACCCAGAGCCAGATCTACTGACTCACTCGTCAGGAGTTCCTCACCCATCTCTAGAATCTCTCCATCTAGCAGCTTGGCTGCTCCGCTTCCCTTCTTAGCCAGGTCGGTTCCCCTTACATCGGCGGTTCAAGATATTTTAGTAGCTTCTCATAAAGTTTCCACTACAAAGACTTACACCAGTAAGTGGAAACGTTTTGTCTTTTGGGCGAAGTCACATCATTTGGACCCTGTTAGAGCTCCATTAAACAAGGTTCTAGAGTTCTTGACTGAACTATTTCATGAAGGAGCTTCCCCGGCTACTTTAAGAGTACAGTTAGCTGCCATTTCTAACTATCATGTAGAGGAATGTGGTGCGCCTATTATGGCTCACAGACTTTGTAAAGCCTTTTTAAAAGGTTCTTTTCATATCAGACCACCAGTCAGAAGTCCGACATCACCGTGGAATTTAAACCTGTTGCTTTCTAAATTGATGTTGCCACCCTTTGAACCAGCTTCAAGTTGCACTTTGAAATTTTTGTCATGGAAAACTTTATTTCTAGTGGCCATTACATCTGCTAGACGAGTGTCTGAGCTTCAGGCCCTTTCTGTCAAACATCCTTATTTAATATTTCATTCTGACAGAGTATCCCTACGCACTAATCCATCCTTTCTCCCCAAAGTTTGTTCTTCTAGTAATATTAATCAGTCCATTGAATTACCCACCTTCTTTAAGAACCACTCTAATAAATTGGAGTATATGTTGCACAAACTGGACGTCCATAGACAACTCAGATTTTATTTGGATAGAACAAAAGATCACAGGAAATCTGATCAACTATTTGTAGCTTTTGCTGACAGCAGAAAGGGTCTTGCAGTTACTTAAACGAACTCTTTCTAAATGGCTAACTGACTGTATCACATATGTTTATGAAGCCTCTGACCAAACATTATCAGCAAAACCCAAAGGACATTCCACCAGATCAGTTTCTACATCTTTGGCTCACGCAGCTCGCTACCACTAGACACTATTTGTGCGGCTGCTACTTGGGCTAAACCACATACATTTATCTCTCATTACAAAGTGGACAGGGTTTCTAGGGATAGGGCAACCTTTGGTTCCACTGTGCTCAAGAACGTTCTCCCTTGAGTTCCTCAGGATCATGGAGCTAGGACGCTACCCATGTGTAAGAACAAAGGCGAGATTGAACACTCTCACATAAAGAAGTTATGTCCTTACCATAACGTTCCATGTGGAGTGTTCATCTCGCCTTGGTTATTACACTCCCACCCTTCCCACCCTTAGGAAGAACGTTCGATTTGGTGCCTGGTCTGGAGTATTCTCCTTCTGCTGTTGCAGTATTAGTGTTACTTTCATACCCTTGGTATGTTTGTATATATGTACTTTATGTATATAGTTAGCATGTGTGCGTGCTTTATGTCTGGTTTGCTTGCAAACTAGATCTGAGGTAAAGGCAGAGGGGGATTGTGGGTATTAGATGTCCTCGAGCTTCTTCTCGATGCAGAGCTTGCAGTCGGCCGGCACGGAGACGAGGATTGGCTCCGAACCCATGTGTAATAACCAAGGCGAGATGAACACTCCACATGGAACGTTATGGTAAGGACATAACTTCTTTTTCCAGCTGATGTGTTTAGATTCCTTCACTGATTACCAGTCTGGCATCTGACATTACATGCTTTGAATATTTCTAGCAAAGATTCAGATGGTTGGAAATATTTGCCGTTTTACTGTTCATTTCATTTACACAGTTTTTTCATTAACTTGAGTGGGAATCCATCATTGCTGATGTTTCCCTGTTTTTGTTTTATTGTAGCTTGTTGTAGTGATAGTTTTTTCTTCACAGTGGATTTTATTTTGTCTTTACAAGATCATGTTGAGTTACTGAAAACCTGAGACATTTCTTTGTTATAAATTTATGTTCAGTCTCCGAGTTGGAGAGACTCTGTATGAAAATAGTAAACTAGGGGTGATTGGGTGGTGTATGGAGGCCAACAGCATTGCAGAAATGTTTTTCGTGTTTTTCCACCATGTTTTGGTGATCATCAGGCTCCCGTTCTCTTTTATGCAACATGCAGCCCATTTGTTTTTGTAGGAGGTGGGAGCTCTGCGATACATTTGTTCCTCCCTCAACTGTCCAAGGTTTGAGGATATTAAGCTTTGGGTCTGTAATACCACTGCACATGTCCCATATCACCCAAGGGTTTAGCGTGCATTGGGCATGTTGGCAAAGACATTTCATTCACTTCCATGAGTCATATGGCCCTTCAAGCCTGTTCTTACTGTCTTGAAGAGCAGCACTGCTGCATGATCTGCAATCTTGATTGGGGATTCTAACAGAGGAAAAAGAACATGGACCTTTTCCCCTGCCCCCAATGAGAAGAGAGCTGTTGAAGCCATGTTATTCCCTTCAACCTTGCTAGCTCCAACAGATGTTGCACCACTTTTGAACTCTTGATTTCCTGAATACCACTGGAGATAGCTAAAATCATGCTTGTTTTACCCTTTTTAATTTCTCCAAGTCTTTTGGCTTTCTAATACCCTGATGAGAGTAGACCCCATTCCCAAGTCAAAGTATGATTAAAGTTCATGAAATTAGTATTGTTTCAGTACTTGATGTTGGTCAGATGTGCTCTTCACCGCACCCACAATGTGCCTAGTAATGACTCCTGCAATTTGTATGGAGTTACATATATCAGTAGCATATCTAAGTACGATTGTAAATTCCTTTTTAAAAGACCAGTTGCTCCTACTACTATTGGAACTGTCTGGATAACTGTCTTCCATATTGCCTTCATTTCTGCCTGCAATTCCTGGTATTTTAGGACTTTGTGTCTGTACGTAAGACACTGTAGTCACTGGGTGTAGCAATTTCAATGTTCAGTGCTACTTTTGTTTTCTTTTCATGGACTATGTCAATTTTTCTTATGTCTATTTTTTGAACAGTTGGTAATGGGTGATCCCATGTGATATAAACTTTGTCATTTTCTGTAATACTTTGTAGCTCATGTTTCCAGTGTTTTTGAGCTAGTTCAGTATTGTAATGTTTTCACAATCTTTAATGCAATAGTCTTGCCGCATAAGATGTGCGACTGTTTCCAATTCTGTTTTAAAAAAGAACCTACATTAGTCTGTCTCTCTAGCATGTTCACTGGACTTTGTGAACCAACATGTATGTAGCCCAAAATTTCAGGCCGCCAATATTAACCTTTCATCTTCTGGTTTAAATTCACCTCTCCCTAACCATTCCTGCATTCGATCCTGATCAGCATGAGGTTGTTCCAAGTGTTTTCTATACTTGCAACTATATTTATGGATTTTCCACATATCTGATCCTTCACCTTATATTCCTTTGTTTTTGCGCATTCAGCTGCCACCTGATTTTTATCTACTTCTAGTTTGATTTCCATTACTTTTTGACACCAATATGCTTCTGCTAAACTAAGCAGGGAAGTCATCTTAGACTATTTCTTTGTTTTAAAACTTTCACTACATTTTGATCTTGAGGTCAGCAGATATGTATGCAGTCCAAAGATTGCAGATCTATACATGTAATCAGTTTTGAGGAAGCGCATACCTCCTTCAGAAAGGGAAATGTATAGTGTTTGGTATACACTGATGTTTATAAATCATTTGATAAGCATGGAGCATCCCTCTTGTTTTCCTGTCCAACTGATCCATCACCTTTAAGCTTAGTCAAGTCACTACAAAATTATAAGGTAGGACAGGAAGAGCAACTTAGTTTATAGCTTGGACTTTGTTCCTAGATGTCAGCACTGTTTTCAGTTACTAACTTTAGTATTTTAAAATATTCCTTGCTAAGTGTTATTCCCATCTGTTCATGTTTTATTGTTGATACTTCATAAATTCCAAAATATTCTTATACTCTTGCTAAAGTTCTTTAATATTACATTCTTTCCCCAGGCTGATGTTTTCTTGCTGCTGCAGCATTCTTGCTTTAAAGGTTGCTTTTGCACAATTGCACATTTATCAAGACCAAGTGACATTCTTAAATCATCTGTAAAAGTTTTGGCCACTTGCAGTTGTGCTTACAGTTCCTCCTCTGTTGAACTATACAGTTTTACATCATCCATAAAAAGAAACGTCTTTACACTTTGTTGTTTTCTGGGAGCCAAATTGTAGCCATGACCTAATCTGTTAAGGTGATAGCTTAATGGGTTAAGGGCAAGACAAAAACACAGTGGTGATAGTCACCCTGGAATAATCCCCTTTTATTATGGCTTAACTGCAGTGTGGTTTGCCACTGTTTCATGATCACTGTAATGTAATTGATCAGTGTAGGGTGTATCTTATGCATTTTTAAGTACTCTCTTATCCATAAATGTGGGATACTGTCAAATGCTTTTTTGTAGTTTATACATGCCATACTTGGATTCTTCCCATTTTTACAGTTCTCCATTATGACTTTGCAGATATCCTTCAAGGATGCAACTGCAGTCCTGACATATGGGTTGTCCTGCCTCAGGCAGCCCTTCGGTCGGCTGGATTCCAAAGTCTGGGTCCGGCGTCGGCTGATGTCGCCCTTTCCCCGACGTCAGAGCGCCTGGGGTATAAAAGCATCAGCCGATGCCATCTTCTTCAGTCTTTCTTGCCACGTGGCACCCAAAGCAGAAGCAGTTCGCAAGTGATGGTCGACCAGCTCCTGTGTTTTCAGCTACTGAAGTCTTCAAAAAAGCTAAGTACCCCGTTGGGGACCTTTTCTTGCCTCAGCCGATGTCAGATAAAACTGTAAAAGTTAATAATTGTTTAACTTGTGGGAAACAAATACCTCATAAGGATTTCCACTCTTACTGCTTACCCTGCCTAGGCCCAGAACACAACGTCTCAGCCTGTACAGCTTGTGCTTCTTTCAATAAACACACTCTTAGGCGTCGGACAGAGTTTGCACAGGATTATTTTGGGGAAGATTTCTGTTGTATCATGCCGTCGGAGCTTCCGACAGCACATTTACCTAAAAAAACGGAAGGATAAGGACAGACACCCGCGGTCCGTGGTCTCGGCCGACACCACGCTTAGGCCTACCGCGAATGTCTCGGTCTTTTCTGAGCCGGTTTCACAACCGCTACAGACCAACGACACCGCCCCACCGGTTACTTCGGTACCGGAGGCCAACTCGGTGCCGGTTTCTGTTCTCCCCTCTGAGACCATAGCCCAGGATATTTCTAACACCATTTCAGTGGATAAGACTTCTCCAGCACGCGGGGCTGCCAGGCCTCCAGTGTCTATATCCATTAAGGCCTACACATGTGCTAAGGCTGCCAAACTGGCTAAGTCTCTCCCTCCAAGATCTGTTTCTCTGGGATCCACTTCTGGTTCTCAAATTTTAAGTTTAGCTGAGGACCTTATTTCTTTAATTAGGGGTTCTCAGCCACATCCAGATAGAGGCTGTCAGCCGCCTTCTGTCAAGAGGCCTAGGGTTGAGCAGGTAGATCCCCAGTCCTCCAATGAGGCCTCAGGTGGTTCTGCGCATTCAGACTACCAGGAGGAGGCCTTCCAGGCCTACGAGGATTCTGATGCGGAGGAATCCATTCCCTCTGCTTCTCCTCCTGAGGAGTTTTCCTTTGGGGAAACGCTTCATTCCATGAGGGAACACTTCAAATGGCAAGGCCAAGAATACTAAGATTCTAGGAAAAGGTTAAGGGAATTTTTAAAGCTACCTCAGCATAGACCCTTAGCTATTCCTCCAGTTTTAAATGTTTTAGATGATGTGTACTTAGAATCTAGTGTTTCCCCTGACTTCCTCCCCCCTGCTCCTGTCAAGCCAGACAGGTACTACAGGGTCCCAGACACACATCGATTTCTGTACAAGGGCCATACTGCTGACCCTGAAACTATTTCTCAGGGGCCTAAAGGGGTTTCCTCCACTACTGCTAAGAATCCACTTCCTTCGGAAAGAGCTTCTAGGGCTTTAGAAAGGTGGGGCAAGAAAGTATATTCATCTTCCACCCTTTCTATGCGAGCATTAAATTGTCAATTTCATATGATTCAGTATCAGGAATACATGTTGGATGACTTGCAAAAGAAATTGGCTTCCCCTGAACCATTAGATAGAAAGGGGTTACAGGAATTGGTTCATAATACTCAGCAGGTTAGCAACCATTTCCTTCAGTGTGAATATGATGCATTGGAAGCTTCATGTAGAGCAGCAATGACAGGTGCGGTCATACGCAGACGTGCTTGGTTAAAGGAACAAACATTGCCAGACCATGTGAAAATTAAGCTTTTGGACGCACCACTAGAGAAACATAAGCTATTTGGTGCTACTGCACAAGAGGTTTTAAAGAAAATAGAGGAAAAGGCAAAATCAGTGCAAACAGTCAAAGATTTCCTCCAGGTACAGCCTCCAAGATTCAGCAGGAATTGCCCTTGTAAGCATTGGTCCTTTCCAGACACAGACAAATTTCAAAGAGGCAAAAACAGACGTGGCAGAGGTAGAGGGCAAACTCGAGGCTCCTACAGAGGATGTCAATGGCAGCCTCCGAACCAGAGAGGTGGGGCAGGACCTTCCACTGCTCCGCAGGCACAATCTCAATGACTTGACTTTGACTCCGCCATCCAGGGCTCAATTAGAAGCACCTTTGGGCAGAAAATTATCTTTATTCTCACAAAATTGGCACAATATTACAAAGGACAAATGGATACTGGACATAATAGACAAAGGATACAGATTCCATTTTCATACACTACCAACAAGACATGGCAGGCCAAACCTGCCACCAAATCAAAGGCAGAGGCACTCAAATAAATAACAAACCTACTTCAAATAAGAGCAATAGAAAAGGTTCCTTCTGCAGAACAAGGCCAAGGATTTTATTCAAGCCTGTTCCTTGTTCCAAGAAAAGAAAACCAATGGAGACCCATTCTGGACTTGTCCGCACTGAATACTTACCTTATTGTGCCAAAATTCAAAATGCTGACTTTACAGCAACTCCTTCCCATGCTGGGCAAGGGGTCTTGGCTGGTAACTCTGGACCTCAAGGAGGCATACCTGCATGTCCCAATCAGACAAAGTTGCAGAAGATACCTCAGATTTCTTGCAGGCTCAGAGCATTATCAATTCTCAGCATTGCCCTTTGGCTTATCTACTGCGCCCAGAGTGTTCACGAAATGCATGGCATCAGTAATTGCACATTGACTTCAGGGGATACAAATATACCCTTACCTGGACGACTGCCTTATACAAGCGGACAGCCAACAAGCCTTGTTAAAAAACTTGGACTATGTCATTCACCTACTGCAGGCCTTGGGATACACAATAAATATTCAGAAATCAAGTCTCGTACCATCCCAACAAATACCTTTCCTGGGTGCCACACTGGACACAAACATCCAGATGGCGTTTCTGACAAAAGAAAAACAAAAACAATTACCAGAATACTTCAGAAAATTGGCAACACACACCCAGATGACTGCAAGGAAAATCCTGCAGGCCCTGGGTTTCATGGCATCTTGCATTCTTCTGATTCCACACGCAAGGCTGCATATGAGGAAACTACAATGGTATCTAAAAAGTCTATGGTCTCAACACAGCCACAGCCTGGAAGCATTGATCCCACTCATTCCATGCCTTCAAAAGGAATTTCTGTGGTGGGCTCAAGCAAGCCAGATAAACAAAGGTCTGCCTTTCAGCAAGCCTCATACAAGTCAAACCATAACAACAGATGCCTCAGACCATGGATGGGGGGCGCACATGGAGGGCAGATGCATTCAAGGACAATGGACACAAAAGAAAAGCACCTGCACATCAACCAAAAGAAATGCTGGCAGTGATACATGCAATCAAGGCCTTCGAAAAGTTCATGCATCAGGGCCATCTACTAATAAAGACAGACAATACCACAATTATGTAGTACATAAACAAGCAAGGAGGTACCCATTCCTACCCTCTTTGCAGACTGGCAATGAATCTCTGGGATATTTCCCTACAATTGAAAATAGAGCTACAATCCCAGTTTGTACCAGGGAAGGACAATGTTCTGGCGGACAGCCTAAGCAGAAACATCATGGATCCACACGAATGGATGTTGCATCCAGACATTTTCTTACAAATAACTCAAGCATGGGGAAGGCCGGACATAGATCTTTTTGCCTCCCACCTCAATCACCATCTGAAAAGGTTTTGCACAAGGACATACCATCCTCAAACATGGAAGGTGGACGCTCTCTCCTTCAGTTGGAACTCTCTAACACTATATGCCTTCCCACCTCTTCCTTTGATGACCAAGGTGTTACTAAAGATCAAGACAGAGCAACCGAAAGTCATACTGATAGCTCCAGACTGGCCAAGACAACACTGGTACCCACTGCTACGGAGCTTGGCACACAACAATCTGTGGCTCCTTCCTCAATGGCCACTTCTTCTGACACAGCACAATTACAGGACACTACACCTCAGCTTGAAAACATTGAAGCTGACAGCTTGGAAGATTCCATGACTATTCCTCAGGATACACTTTTCAAAAGGGTAAAAGATATCATCCTGGAGGCGCGCAGACCTTCCACTAGAAAAACATACTCAGCAAAATGGAAGAGATTTCTTATCTGGAACAGCAAAAAGGGTCAAGACCCATCAGTGATGAGCATTCCACAGATCCTAGAATATTTGGCTGAAATGCTCCACAATGGCCTTTCATATTCTTCCATAAAAATACATGCTTCAGCAATATCTGCCAAATATAACACTGATCTGCCTGTATTTTCTCACCCATTGCTAAGACAGTTTCTAAGAGGTATAAAGAACATCAACCCTCCAAGGAAACCACCAGTGCCTGCATGGGACCTCAACATCATGCTGGAAAAAATAACTCTTCCTCCCTTTGAACCAGCAGCATCTTCAGAGTTGCAATTTCTGTCTTGGAAGACAGCTTTCCTTATGGCAGTAACCTCAGCAAGAAGAGTCTCTGAGCTACAGGCCCTTATGGCAATACAACCATTTCTCATTTTTCATTAGGACAGAGTTTCTTTGAGAACCAATCCGTCATTCATGCCAAAGGTGGTATCCAGGGTGTCCCTGAATCAAGCTATTCACCTGCCTACCTTCTTTCCCAATCCTCAAAATAAAGGAGAGAGACTTCTGCACACCTTGGACATACACAGACAGTTGCGCTACTACTTGGACAGAACAAAGTCTTTCAGAAAATCTGACCAGCTTTTTGTAGATTGCTCTGCTGGATTGCAGGGAAAAGCAATTTCCAAACAGACAATTTCTAAATGGATTGGAAATTGCATTCGATTCTGCTACTCTTTTCATGGAAAAACTGTGCCAGCTGACATCAGGCCACATTCCACCAGAGCTACAGCCACCTCCACAGC
The DNA here is from genome assembly GCF_019279795.1 of Protopterus annectens. Lineage (NCBI taxonomy): Eukaryota > Metazoa > Chordata > Ceratodontiformes > Protopteridae > Protopterus > Protopterus annectens. Next base: position 1,107,824,451 of record NC_056741.1, read on the forward strand.
CTTTTTAAGAGGAGTGGCAACAAAGGACATTTTAGAAGCTGCTACATGGAGCTCCGTGCATACATTTTCCAAACATTACAACCTGCCTTTATATTCCAGATCCAGAGCAGGGTTTGCTTCTGCAGTCCTGCAGGGCATTTTAGCTACACCATCTTTGTCTTAGTGCCTACCACCCCCAGGTTGGCTATGGTATTCAACCCATATGTCAGGACTGCAGTTGCATCCTTGAAGGACAAAGTACAGTTTTGTACCTACCATAAATGTAGATGTCCAATAGGTATGCAACTGCAGTCAGGTTTTCCCTCCCACCTACCCCTCTGTGGTATTCTTTTGTGTTTCTACCCCTCATTTTAGCTACCTGGGGTAATCTTTTATGGTGTATTTGTTTTTATGTTGTTGTACTTGTCTGGAATTTTTTCTCTATTTTCAAAATTTTAGCCTTCCTTAGAGGGCACCTGGCATCTGGGGCAAGAAACACTGAAGAAGATGGCGTCGGCTGACGCTTTTATACCCCAGGCGCTCTGACGTCGGGGAAAGGGTGACATCAGCCGACGCCGGACCCAGACTTTGGAGTCCGGCCGACTGAAGGGCTGCCTGAAGCAGGACAACCCATATGTCAGGACTGCAGTTGCATGCCTATCGGACATCTACATTTATGGTAGGTACAAAACTGTACTTTCTCCATTATGACTTTAACAACACATGATCCTTTGTTCCATATGGCTTTCTTTTGTTACCCTTTTGTTTTATTGCCATGATTGAGTTTTCTTCTAAATAACTGTGAACTGTGTCGGCATCAATTCCAGTGTATAGTTTATATGCCGTCGGAAGGCAAGTTATTGGTATGTAGTTTTTGGATAGCTTGTAGGTTCACTCTTCAGCAGGAGTATTATTTTTCCCCACTGTTAACTAAGTTGGTGTCTGTTTGGGGTGCGTATATAAATAGTTTTTACTCATGGCTAAATTTTCATGTAAAGGTGCTAATAATTTTAGCCATAAGTTAGGTACTGGATCTGGGCCTGGAGTTTTCCAATTAGGAGCTTTTCTTAATTTTGTTTCAGTCTCTGTGGTCATTACTTCATCCCATTTCATATGCTGTACATTTAAACTGCTTTTTCTTTTTCACTCCATTGAGCATCTTTGTTATGCTCAACAGAATCTTCATAGATATTTCTCCAAAATGTATCTATTTCTTCTTTTTAGTGGTGGTTCATTTCCTTTTGTCTTCTTTCCCAATTCTCTGTAAAACTTTTTTGGGTTCATCAGTAAGTTGCATATTTTATACTTTTCCTTTATATTTATCTGCATATTTTCTAAGTTTTTCTGCCTGTGGCGATAGTTTTAGTTTATTATTTGCGATAATGCATACTAGATCCAAATCTGTGCTGATACTGTACATTGCTTTTATCACGTCCATCTTTTTTAGTTTTTTTATTGACCTGGAGTATTTTTATTGATTTGTTTCCTCTTCTGTACTCTTCTAACAGTGACACTTCTTGTCTTAATTAATTATTTTCTCTATTTGATGCTTCCATCATGGCATTAGTTTTTTTCCCTTTCCTTTCCTTTTACTGTCCTGTGTTTTTGTGTCATGACTTTATCTGTTATTAATTTAGCTGCACAGTAATATATCCTATATAATTCTGTTTTATCACAAGGATCTTTATAAGCCGTCGTAATTACTGTGTTAATATGGTTTATCAGGCTTCTAACTTTTTGGGTTTTATTGACTTTCTATAGCCTGTTTTATTCATTGATCTTAATATGTCTGCCCATCTCTGTTAAATCAAGCAACTCTTCTCTTAGATCATTTTCTCTAAACTGAGGGCACACTTTGTTCTCCATTTCTCTGGGCATTCTACAGAAAGTTCCACATCATTTTCCTGTGTCATACATTGCCCTTTTTATATGGGAACTCACTGACCTATCACTCCACAGAGTTGCCACAGTCCCTGTTCCTTCCCTTGCTGTGCAACTCCAACTGAACTTTTGTGCTGTTTTCCTGTGGAAGGCTCCAAAGCATCTTCATATGGCAACTGTTCCGATGTTTTCCACTTAACTAGTTTCTCCTTAATTTGGGGATCCATTGCTCTATCCTGGTGTGCTGTTGTCAGAGTTAGATTTTCTACACTAAATCCTTCACTTTTCAGGTAATCCATAACCTCAGTTTTATTTCTTTAACTTCTCCATTAGTAATCCTCTTTTCTGTTTGTTTTCATATATTTTATATTGTAAAACTTTCCTTGTCCAGATGCCTTTGCCTGTGTTTCTCTTCATCTGTCTTTGGTACTGCTGTTTTTGTATTGATTAGTTTTGCTTTTTCCTCTGCACAAATATTGCAACATATTAAATCTCTCTCTTTCCCATGTCCAGCTTTCTTCTTCAGATGTCTCCTGCTATAACATGTTAGAATTTCTACACTAAATCCTTCAGTTCGCAGGTATTCTATAACTTCAGCTCCTATTTTTTAATTTCTACTTTACTAATCTTCTGTTCTGTGTTCCTTCTTTTGTGATCTTATTGTTTTGTATTGTGAAATTTTCCATATCTAAATGCCTTTGCCTTTATTTATCTTTGAATATTTTTGTGGCTGCATTTTTTTGTATTGATTAATTTGCCTTTCTCCTTTGCATAAAAATTGTGCCAGCTCTGATCTCTTTCTTTCCCATGTCCATATTTCATTTTTTTATACCTTTCAAAAATCTCTAGGTTTTGTTATTTATATTTTTGCACTTCCGGAGTTGCCCAAGGTTTCTTGGTCTATATAATGTTTTTCATAAATCTGTTGTATTAATGAAAGCAAGTTTTTATTTGAAGCTTCTAACAGTTTTTCTTGTGCAAGTATTTTTCTTTTATCTAATTTATCTCCTAGTCTTTTTGTATATGTTCTGTTTGGAAATTCTGGGCTTCTTGCATAATAGTAACAGTACCTAATTTCTTTCTTATCCTCAGTAGTCCACTGTCTCATCTTTGTCTCTTTTTTTTTTTTTTTGGCTCATCAATTTTTGTGGACTACTACTTCTACAACAAGTGGGGGGTGGGGGGTGGGGCATCCTCTCCCTGATCCTGGCCTAGCGCCATTGTAGGAATGTTTCCGTGACTTGAGGATTCTGCACTGTCATTTTTTTCCATTCCTGGCACCAGTGCACCTAGCTGGATTGGACATTTTTTATCCTAGGTCTTGTGCACCCAGCAATCTTTTTTATTTTTTAACCTATTTTTTTCAGTGATGTATGCTATATAAAATACATTCTATATATCAGATCCTCTTGGTAAGATTTTGTGAAAAACAAGGTCCACCTCCTGAAGGTATTCGCCAAGATTTGAGGATGAATTCAGCTCCAACAATACTGCTCTCCTTTGCTTGCTGACGCATCTCTCTATTCACATCCCAAATTTTTTTTTTTTTTAATTTCTCCAAATCTTTTGGGTTTCTAATACCGTGGCGGGAATGGACCCCATTCCTAAGTCAAAGTACGATTAAATTTCATGACATTAGTATTGTTTCACACTTTGATGTTAGCCAGTAGTGCTCTTCGCAGCATGCGCAATGTGCCAGTAAAGACTTCTTTTGCAATTCGTATGGAATTGCATGTATTGGTAACATATCTAAATACTCCTGCCAGGAGTGGGCACTTTTTTATCCTGGGTCTTGTGCACCCAGCTATCTCTTAATTTTTGACCTACTTCTGTCTGTGATATATGCTATATAAATACAGTCTATATATCAGTGTTGCCTTGGTGAGATTTTGTGAAAACAGGTTCCACTTCGCGAAGGTACTTACCAAGACTTGAGGATGAATTAAATTTCAGTACTTCTACTCTCCTTTGCTTGCTGACTTTTCATCTCTCCATTTGGACACCTCTTTTCATGTCTGCATTGAGACCCCACTTTTTATCTCTCTATTCAGAATTTTACTGTGTGCAGGGTTTGATTGCTCAAGAGACCTTTTACTTTTGACTTCATTTACTCACGTATTTTTCTGAAGGGAAGAGTTATGAGGCAGTACGACAGAGCTCATCTGTGTGATGCACTGCGAGACAGTCGCACAAGAAGTTTTGTTTCACACTTTTGTTTTTGTTTCTGTGATTGGGGAAAGCAAGTGCACTGCATGTGTGCTCTTAGGGGGGAAAATAAACCTTTTTATGCAGCTCTCTCCTTTGTTTATTCAGGGAAGGAGTTGAAATAGCCCTGGGCCATCCTTATGTGAATGCTGTAAGCAGGCTCAGAGTATCTAAAATCATTTTGTGATACCTGCAGGAGATTACTCAGTTCAGGGATTCCACAGTTTATTAGAGCCAAGTCTTTGATGGGGCATCCTTAGTATGACTCATTTTTTGTTTCTTCAGTCCAGCAAAGACCAGCGATACCAGAGCAATTTGGCATCTTGCTGCCAGTTAAGGATTCTAAAGTTCTACCTGTGTTGGTAAGTGTGTGTCTTTCTGTTTCAAATATTAGCTCAGAGACCTCAGCTGATTGTCTCATTTGAATAACTTCCAGTTGTTTTTTGTTGGCCAGGCACTGAAGAAGCATTGGGTCAGAGGAGGAAATGGTCTAGATTCTGCCGGCATCATGAATGGATTCCTGTAGCCTATTACAAGTTAACTCCATAAACCATATAGTTAGAGCTACAGGCTTTGGCATGTACCTGTACAGAGCGGCTTGGCTGAGGTTAATCTTCCTTGAGGAGGAAGTCTGAGACTCCATCCTGGATGCATCTTTTTAATGAGGATACTCTTTGGCTTGCCTTTTCAGGAGTTGGTGGAAAAACTGTTGACTGATCAGGCCGTCACAACTGTAGAGGACCGTTATGATTTTGTCAAGTCCTCTATATGCCTTTTCTGTTAGGCCTAGTCATCACAAAAGTGGAAGAAGTCTCTTTGCAGGTCTTAGGAAAGCCTTAAAGTGTCATATAGTCTTACCCTTCCTCTGTCTGTTAGTGTGCCCAAGAGGGTAAACTTATCCACCCTATTTTAATTTCTGATGGTATTCTATGGCTGTCCATGATGAGAAATAAGGCTGCTTCACCTCCTTCCCTGAATTTGTACTACTTGGAAGGTTGTAAGTGCAAAGGACCATTAGGTTCTGGGTATGGAAATAAGTTGTCTAAGACATTGACATGTAAGTAATTAAAAAGAAATCACCAAACAAGGCAAGGAGGCAACGAAGAACCAAGTTCTAGTGTGACAATTAACTTTATTCTCCGCTTTCGTCTATAAAAACAAGACTTCTTCAGAATACAAATCCCACAAATTCAATACCCTTAATATACATCAGAAGAACCTATCAGCTTAAAAAAGCGTCATCACGTGACAGTCACAGATTTAAAAATACAATTACTATTAACTATTTAAAGAAACATTCCATATGTTTAAAACCTAACACAATTAATATAACACCTTCCTTCTGTTTTTTAAAAAGCATTTTGCTTAGATTTCCACTTATTCCAAGAAATCTATCGGCCCGTAACTTCAACTGCCATATAGTCTCTGTTCAATTTTATTTTTATAATTGCCTCCAAGTAAATCTTTATCGACAATTGCCAAAACAGAAAATAAAATATTTTGTACAGATTACATTCTATTGAAGGACTATATAAGGCGTTATTTATATCCTTATTTTTATAGCAGTATAATCCCAGTCATTCAGCCTACAAGTCATCCTCATCATTTTCAAAGTATTCCATGGAAATGCTAGGTATTTCTGTATATGATGGCCTTGTGAAGGACAGGATTGTGGAGTAAGCAGTTCTGTAAAAGTAGTTCTGTGTATCTTCCCACCTTTGTAGAACTCTTCTTCTGTGGGAATTGAACTTTGACAGGCCTACCCATCCTTTTTTAAGACACTGCCTTAGGATGTTGAAGTTGTCTTGGAAACAAATTTTTATACTGAGAGTCACCTCTTCTTCCAGGATCTTCCTCCATGGGGGACGATATCTGGACTTTCAAAAAGGCTGACTTTGTCTAAAAAAATCATTTCCTCCTAAAAGTAGTTTCAGAATTGCTCCTTTTCAGAGCACTCTGGAAACAAGAGGAGAGAAACACTCTGACTGCCATCTCAGTTTATACCCTGCAGTAGGTATGTGAGTTTATGAAGGTTAAATGTCCATTTGCCCTTTTTATTCCAAGGAAGCAAGGATTGGCAGTCACTAAGTAACCCCCTTCATATGGATTATCATTGCATTATCTTTTGCTGTCAGGCAGCTCACCACTTGCTGCAAAGTGCTGTTGTCATATGTTAGTCCAGTAGAATAAAGTTTTAATTACTGCCATCTATGCAGTGGTCACTCTGTCTTTGGGTCGTACTTTCAACAAGCAAGCAGTAATGCCTAACATGGTGGTTGTTGGGAAGTAACAGACTGTCCAGGAGTGTAATGTGGCCCAGATCTGCAGATGCCAGTCCTCTGCACCCTAAGAAGATCTGTTATTCACCTGTAACAACCACTGTGAAAGGCATTATAACATTTAGATAATAGACTATCTGTTAAATTGTCTCCCATTTGTTTTTTTATTAGTGTATATGTATTGTTTTATATTATTAATGTAAAATAGCTTTTTGACTAATGTTTCAAAGTTACTGTACCATTTGTAATTGCTGGAGTATGTATTTTAATTCCAAAATAGAAGTATTTAAGATCCAAATACACAGAGGTAGAAACACTCGCACTGTCTCTCTCAATCTCACACACACACACACACACGCACACACGCGCACACACACACACACACACACACACACACACACACACACACACACACACACACACACAAAACGCGTGTACATATCAAGCAAATACAGTTGTTTTCCTGACTGAATGCTCCTCTAATGTCTCATTGTGTTCAAATGAATGAAAAAAGTGAATACAGTAGAAGGCATTGCTATCCTACCCCATGCCTCCCAGATATCCCTGATTTTGCCTCATATTTTTGCTCCATCTCTAGACAGTGTTTGTTTATTTTTTTTGGTAAATCACAGAGGATTATAGTCAGTCAGGAAAGCCATACATTATAATTTTATACTTTTTGTTTAGTCAGTGAATATTCATGGAAAACATCTTGCCGTATTTAAGTGAATTGGTGTCATAAAATGAGAGAGAAAAATATCTATAAGAAATGGAAATGAAGTGTAACACAAACTTTGGAAACTGGAATACAAATGCACGGGCAGATTAAATATAGTATGATTCTAGAGTAATTTATTTATTTATTTTGTATTTGTTGACCAAGTTTGTCCGACTGGGTACAAATGCCCATTTTCAGAGGAGGCTCTAGGAGAAAAGCTCCAACAGAAAATAGAAATTTTACATATTGAATACATATAGAAATACATTCATCAGCACCACAGATTACTGCATTACAGTGCCACACATTACTTTCATCAGTACCACACATTATTGCATTACAGTGCCACACATTACATTCATCAGTACCACACATTATTGCATTAGTGTAATACATTAAACTGTGGTAAGTGAAATACATAGGGATACATTCATAATTACATATTATATACATAATAGTGCAATAGTTACATAGCTGAAATATTTTACTAGTTATGTTTGTACAGTGATGTACCAAAAGGACAAGATAAAGTAGCAAGTTTGTTTATTGAAGGGAAGGAAGAGAGAAGAGAAATAGTTTATTGGGGTCTATATTAGAACACTAAACTTTCAAAATTTCAAGTGTTCTAATATCGAACCCTGTTAATCGAAAATTTAAAACATCAAACATACAGAACAGCAAATTTTTTCCTATGGAAAAAATTTGCTGTTCCAAAACACATACACACAACACAAGCACGCCAAACAAACAGCAATCCACACATATGCACCTAAACTCTTACACCTAACCCTTCACTAAACTTTACATACCCCACTAACTATCCACTTACCTTAACCCAAACCCTAACCCTAACCCTAAGGTCCATCGCTATCGCACAGTCACCTCACCCGCTCCCTAACCCTAACTCACCTACCCCGCCCTAACCCTCACGTCCACACAATCGCAAACTTACCTGATCCCGACCCGTAACTTTCCACCACAGCTCTGAAAATACCGAAGCAACAGAAACAGGCAACCAAATTCTTTCCCTAGGAAAAAATTTGTTTTTCTGTTTCTTTGATATTTTCAGCATTCGCTGAAAATGGGTCGATATTAGAACACTCGAAATTTTGAAAGTTATGTGTTCTAATATAGACCCGTTTATTGAAGGGAAGGAAGAGAGAAGAGAAGTAGAAAGTTATAGGGGAGTGTTTACAGGGGATAATTACATTGGCAAGTCCATTTTTCATGAAGGTATTTTTTTGTAGTGGTTTTGAATTGATTGGGATGTTCAAGGTATTTTATATCTAGTGGTAGGCTATCCTAGGCCTTGGAAGGGTTAAAGCTATAGACTAGGTGACCCATTTTGGTCATTGGTTTGTAAATTTTTAGTAGGCCTTGTTCAGAACTGTGGAGTAATCTATTGGGGAGGTAATGAAAGATTAGAGATGAGATAGCTGGACAGAAAGAGGGTTTGTAGAGAATGGAATGAATAATCTGAAACTGATTATACTGAAGCAGGTTAGATAATTCTAGCCAATTTAGTTATTTTAGTGAGAGACAGTGATGGGACTTGTAAGAATTTTGGGCAGCAAATCTGGAAATCCTGTTATAAGTTGTTTCTAACTTGTTTAGTAGTCCATTGTTGTGGCTGGTGAGAATTTGGGAGCTATAAAGTAAAGTGGGTAAGAGGTAGGGATTTGAAAGGGTTAGTTCTGTTAAGATATTTTTGTTTCTATAGAGGAGACATAGCTTGAGATGTGTTTTGTGTTTTTCGGATACAATTATTGATGTGTAAATCAAAGGTTAGTCTATCATCAGTAGTAACACCTAAGAGTTTTTTACTAGTGTCGACCTGTATTTGAGTATTATCTTGTGACAGTATGGAGAAGGAAGACTTTATGTGGTTAAGGTTTTTAGGGAGAAAGAGTAGTAATTTGGTTTTCTTTGGATTAAGGATAAGTTGGTTTTCAGATAGACAGTTTTCTACAGAGTTAAAAGAGGACTGTGTGTCTGATTTTAGTTGAGTTGGTGATTCAGCAATAGTGATAAGTGTAGAATCATCTGCATATTGTATCAGTGAGGATCCAGGACAGGAAGAGTAGAGAAGGTTGGTAAAGATGTTAAAAAGAAGTGGCTCAAGGATGGAGCCTTGTGGAACACCTGTTTTAACAGGAAGAAGAGGGGCGAAAGCTGAGAGCCATTTGACTGATTGGAGTGTATCAGAGAGATAGCTGTTAAACCAAGATATGGTGGATTGAGAGAAGTGTAAGTTTGCTAGTTTAAGAAGAAGAAGTTTGAGAGACTGTATCAAAGGCTTTGGAGAGATCAATGAAGTCAGAAAATAAGTTTGTTACTGTCTCTAGCTAGTAATACAGAGTTTAGGAAAGACAGGAGAGCTGTAGTAGTGCTGTGCATGGGACGAAAGCCATGTTGGGTAGGTGTGAGTAGATTTTCTTGCAGAAGGTAGTGTAAGACTTGATTGTGTATGCATTTTTCCAGAATTTTGGAGAGTGGTGAGAATATGGCTATGGGTCCAAAATTAGTTATATCTGTGGAGTTTCTTCCTTTGTGTATTGGAAGGGTGGAAAATTGCTTCCAGATGGAAGGGACTGTGGAATCCATAATAGAGTGTTTTTTTATAATAGAAACTGGGAAAGCAAGAACATCAGCAGCAGCCTGAAGGAATGCAGAGGGAATGTTGTCTATGGATGTGGAGCAAGGTTAGGTCTGGAAAAAAATCAGGAAAATATGAAGTAAGTTGCATTGCAGTCCTATATATTCCACAAGGAATAACATCCCCAAATTAGAAGGCATCCTATCCTGGATGTTCCAGAATATATCTAATGAAACCATAATTATGGATGATATCAACATAACTTGGATAGCTCTAAGCTCCGACCACTCCTACACATTCATTAACTTATATGGTTTTATTCAGCTTATTACTGCTCCAACTCGAACGCCAAAAAATAAAAACAATAGCAGTACACTTGACTGGATTTTAGTTCACACAAATACACTAACTCTGGAACCCTCCCAAATAACCTAAGTGACCATCTACCTGCCTTTACAACAGAAGCACAACCCATGCCACCAAAAAATGCATTTATAAAACTACCCGTAACTTGTCAGACTTCAATCAGCACCAATTTAACTCAATACTAAAAGCTATAAACTGGTCCATACTAAAATTCCTACCATTAGAAGATGCAGTCAGCCACTTCAGTAAAGTATTCCTAGATACCCTAAAAAACTTAGCCCCCCTCCACACCAAAAGAGTAAAAACTAATCATGCTCCCTGGCTAACAAAGACCACCAAAAACCTGCTAGTTATATAAGACAAAACTGGCTACAGTAGCAAATAAAACCCCAAAATGACCTAGATTACCAAAAGTATAAACTACTACAGAACCAGGCAAAAACAATGGTAAACAATGACATAAACCACTATTTCTCCCACCAACTAACATCCCACAAAAATAACCCCAAAAAACTTGGCATACCATTTCTCTCAGCTCCTTAACCCTGGGTCTAAAGAAACTCCATCTCCTGCCACCGAAAAAAACCCCATCACAAACAGCAGAAGCCTTCAGCACACATTTTATAGATAGAATACTCAATTTAAAACCCTCCAAGAAGCCCACAGACTCTCACTGCAGGCACAACCTTGGCCCCTCCCAAACAAATACTCACAACTCATACTCTTCTTCCCACTCCCCACAGGATTCCTCCACATCTCCCCAACATCTTCCACTTCCTACTGTTCAGCTTGCACCCACACAACTAATACACTGGTTACTTCGCAAACTAAAACCTTGCTCACCATCATCAGACAACCTCTCACCAGAGTATTTAAAATTAGTCGCGGATGCCATAGCTTATCCTGTCAGTATACTCCTTAGCCAATCCATCTCAGAATGTTACATCTCTACTGTCTGGAAAAAAATCCGTAGTCATCCCCTTATGTGAAGGTGGTACATGCAATGACATTTCTAGCTATTGTCCTATTGCTGTACTATCACCTCTCTCTAAAATAGTAGAAAAATAAATCTGCAAACAATTATTTGATCATACACTTCAAAATAAGCTACTCACACCTACACAACACTGCTTCAGACTGTTGCATAGTACAACTACTGAAAACTCTCTTTCACTGACGGTCAGTAACACCAGATATGCTGGACTGCTAACATCCCTAATATTTCTTGATCTATCCAAAGCCTTTGACATGGTTTTCCACCCCAGGCTACTTCAACAACTCTCTACACTTGGTCTTTCCTCTACTACTCAACAATGGTTCAATAGCTACTTGACAGGAAGGCAACAATTCGTAAAATGGCAGCGAACCCTCTCAAATTACCTACCAAATAACATTGGAGTACCTCAGGGATCCATTCTTGGACCTCTGCTGTTTAACATCTTTGTTAACAACCTTCACTCTGCATCCCATCAAAGCTCCCTCATAAAACATACCATTACTTCTACTGTTATCACCTCCTCCAACAACATAAGTCACCTCCAGTATCAAACCCAAACTGCCTTCACTTCCATTGAGACCTGGCTAAATAACTCACAGCTCCTGCTGAGCCCAAATAAAACTAAACTTCTCCTTTTCACACCCAAAAATGTCACAACTGACTTTAAGATCTTTTCACTAAACAATACTCCGCTCAAAGTCCGTTTCCCAAGCCAAACTACTAGGCGTAACCATTGATAGTAGTCTATCCTTTGACATACATATTCCAAAACAAAATAAAGAAAACACACTGTAAACTTGGAATGCTTTACTGCCACAAAAACTTTATCAACATAACCACAAGTATCGCTCTGGCTACTACTTACCTACTCCCCTCTCTCCTGTACGCTGCACCCTTTTTGACAAACATTCCAACTACCCTCAAAAACAAACTAGAATCCTGCTATAACAACATTACTAGATTCACTATTAATGCACCCCATACTGTACACTACAGCATAGTTGTCAGGTCCCTCAATTGTCTCAAACTTCCACACCTCCTAGATCACCAGCCACACAAAGTTGTATGTCAGCCCGATAATTGCCCAGCCCTTAGCTCACTCTTCCAAACTTACACACCCACTAGGCCTCTCCTGTCAGAGGTCCAACAACTAGTAACCCTACACATATCAAATAAAAGGGCCCAAGAGTGTCTATTCTCCTACACTTTAGCTAACCTTTGGAATGTCCTTCCAGCATACATCAGATCAATAAACCATAAGAATTTTAAACTGACACTAAAAAAAATACTACCAAAATACTGGCATCTGCCCCTGTTCAAAAAAACTTAAACCTACTTTACCAAGCTCCCACCCTACCCTACACTCCTTTAACCCTTGACACTTCCCACATTCCTCCTAGTCTGACTTATGAACTTCATATAACTTTTACACTGTTTCCCCTTCTCTAAAGGCCTCCTGCAAGTCTACTTAAAAGATCACTATAGACATTTTTTCTAACTACTCAAACTTGCATTCTAATCTGTAAAATCAGCCCACTATAAGAACTGTATTTATAGATAAACTGAGTTAAACTAGTGTATTCCTGGATGGCAGTCTTTACTACAAATCAACAGCAACTGCCTGAAGTCAACAGTACTACCTTTTTCTCACTGTAAGCTATACATTAACACATAATTGAAGTGCTCACTGTACCTATATACGGTCAGATTTTGTACTCTGCAAAAGTTTCTCTGTAATTTTTCACTGCATTTTATATCTTTATGATTTGTTGTTTAACCTGTGAATCTTGCTGAATTTTTATCACTTTCTGGAGCTTTTCTCCCCAGACCTCCCCTGAAAATAGGTTCTTGACCTAGTCAGACTTCCCTAGTCAACAAATGTCATATAAATAATATATTAAGCTTAATATGAAAACATTTTATGGATCCATAAAATGTGGTAGGAGTAAAGACATACAAATTAAAAATTGTGAGGTTCTAAAATGTATTCTTGGACACAACAGATTATAGATACATTTACGAAATCTTCGTAAATTTGGCTTCATGAGTGGGGTGATAAATTGTGATTGTAACATCCAGGTAACTTCAGATACTGAAAGTAAATGCAAACTGGGCATAAACAAAGCACAGGGAGTAGATAGTTTTAGTAATAATGGCCTAAGAACACTTCAGCATAAATTTGCAGTACCATTATATCTGTTATTCACTAGGTCATGTAATTATGGGGGGATTCCTCAAGATTGCAGATATGCACTTGTTAAATCCATCTTTAAATGATAGAAAATGGAAAAGAGAATGTGACAAACCCCAATTCATATAGACACAAGTGTGATTTCTTGTTTAGGATGAAATTATTTTAGATAAATTGTCAGAATTGGAAAGGTTGGGACTTGAAACCATATATCAGCATAAATATGTTGAAAATAACTCAATAACCACCTGTAACATGATCTTCTATGACAATGTAGTAGCTGTAAATGAAGAATTATGCTGTGATTGTTTACATAGACTTGCCTTCAGCCTTTGATGGGTTGCATCCAAAACACTGATCGATATATTAGAACAACTAGGTATTGGTATAATTTTGATAAGATGAATAGCTAAATGGTTTACAGATAAGACATGGCAAATATCATACAGCAGTTGACAGGTATAGCTCTAGGTTATAGTCGGGGTACTCCCACAGGGCTCTGTCCTAGGCCCTTTCTTGTTTAGGTTGTATTTTTCAGATCTGCCTCTTTTATTTAAGGTGTGATTTGAAGATGGCTAAACAGATTACATCTGTTACAAATTGGACATGTCTGCACAAGAACTTTATTAAGCTGACCATTTGGGCATTAGACAATAACATGCTGATGAATACATAAAAAAATAAGTGTATGAGACATGGGACATCAAGATGGCTTCCTATTGAAATGTCGACAGTGAAAATGCTGAGTGCTGACAAGCCAAAATAAAAGACAGAAAACACAGAAGAAAGAATTTTGAAAATTGCACTTCTCCTTTAAAGTTCTTTTTACAAGGGGGCAAGCCCCCCTGCACCTCCCATGTGGGGGGAAGTCCCCCCCAAAAAACATATATACCAAATCTGAGATTGCCACACCGTGGAGAAAAGGGAATATTGTGAGAAAATGCTTCTGGGATTTAGTATATGTATGTCTGATCTTTCAGCCAGTCAGTCTCCGTATTTCAGGAATTGCTGTAGTGGGTCCCAGCATATCAATTGATTACTGACCTAAATTGAAGGGAGAATATTTAATACAGCACAGAGTGACTGAAATTGTAGATCCATTAAGGACCCAGGGGTATGATCCAGCTTTGAGGTTTTTTTTCTGCTCGTATCTGCTAAGTGGATAAAGATAGATCTGATGATGTCCTTTTCATTCTTCCACAACCCATGGGTTCAGGTCTGATCCTCGGATCTGACTCTGCTGCATACTGCAGACTTTGGATCCAACTTTTGAGCTCCTCCCTCTACCCATAATGCCTTAGTCCATCCCGATTACCTCAGATCTTGTTTGCACCATCAGGAACAAAAGCAGGTTCCTCTCTTGAGCATTATTTAGGTAGTTAATTAAACCTTTTTCTCTCTCTAAAAGTTACATTTTTCTGAATTTGGCTATTTATTTATTTCAACCCTCTTAGTTTCTCGCAGGATGTTAGGAATTTCTACTATTTTACTATTTCCTTACTATTTTTCTGAATAGTAATCGATTCTTGCCATTGTTGATATTTTTGCTTACCCTTTTATAGCGTGTTTCTTTTAAATTACCATTGTTGGAAATTAAACCCTTTTTATCTTTTACCTACCAAGAAGAAAAAAAAAACTTCTTATTGCTTGTTACCTTTGTTCTGTTACCTACCATGTTGGATAAACTGACAGGATTTAAAAAATGCACTTCTTATGGGCATAAAATCCCTAATTCAGATGCCCACAAGGAGTGCATATATCATCTTGGAGCTGGTTATTTGGACACCAGTTATACTATATGTTCAAACTTCAATCCAATGACTTTGGTCGATCAGTGTAATAAGTTGCTTTTCCTACTGCATCTACTTCTGGGGCTCAACCCTCCTCCAAAACCAGCAAATCTTCTCAGTTGGAGCAGAGAAAACACTAACAAAGTCCCACAGGTCTTCGTTGGAGCCACCTTCCAAGAGCTGAAAAACTTTGGATGCGACACTGTCAGATCCAAAGACCCAATCCTTGGATCTGAAACCCTCTAATCCGAAGGTTTTGGATCTGATTTGTCATTTGTCAGTCCTATGGTGCTTTCTTTGGATCCTAAGTCCTCAGATCCGAAGCCTGGTACCTCGCACAGAAGTCTTGCTCGACAATATATAATTAAGCCCATATCATTTACACTGTGCTCAGCATTGCTTCAGACATGTAAAAAACATTCTGGGCCACAATTCACTACTTCCTCCAGAAGCTTATTGGAAGTGGCTCAGGTACAGATGGGGGTCTTACCAGCTCCATCCCCTGTCAGATCAGTGAGTCTTCCTGCAATGTCCAAAACTATTTTATCTCCTCCTCCAATTTGTCCAGTTGTTTCAGAGTCCCAAGATCTGAAATCCCCAAGAGGTCTGCAGTCATATCTGAGGAAAATATCTTTTTCAACTCTGACTGTTTCCCTGTCTACTTCAGCTCCAATTCTGTCAGATTGGTACGGGTCTCCGAGCCTAAGTTTCAGCGTTGGGTCCGTGGGGCTGGGATAGACTCTGATGTTTGATCTGTCCCTACTCCTCAGAGTCTTGCCCTGGATAGTCCGGGTCCAGTTCCATCCTTGAGGTATGGATCCAAGAATGGTAGTGACCTATCTTCACTGGGAGTGGTTTGGGTGACGTAGTGCATTCAGGGAATAATTGTGTTATTAAAGTTTATGCATGGCATCACAGCATGTACTGGCATATGGCATACATGCTGTTAGTCATGGGAGTATCTAAGGAAAAAGGCGTGGCATTGTAATTGAAGGGATGAATCCACACAACACACCAAGAAAAATCTCCTCATAATTTATCTATGAATTCAGCCTCCCTTTCAAAACAGAAAAAATCTTTCTTAGGAGCTAATCAGTCTTCACAGAATGCTGGGGACACGTCCAGACTTTACTCCTTAAAGGGACTAATTGTGGCTGCCCCTCTTTTAAAATGAGGCTGGGGGGTTTCTTGCCCCTTCTTAATTTTGAAAAGGACATGAGACTTGTGTGCTGTCCTGGGATGTACCACGTTTATCAAACACATCCGGTACTTGAAATTCCTGACACATAAATATTTGGAACCCATACGGTGGTGGTGCTGCGGTAGCGTTGTTGCCTCACAGTAAGACGTTGTCCTGTTCGATTCTCAGCTAGAGCATCTTCTGGGTGGAGACATGCGTGAATGGGCATACCTTCGTTGAAGGTTGTGCGTCAGGGCCGGCAACTCAGCGCGTAAAAAAATCTACTGCCAATCATTAGCAGACCGGAGTTCCACTGTGATGACCCCTAACTGGGAAAAGCCGAAAGACACAACAACAACAGGAGATTCCTTTGCATTACTGTGTGTGGACAACAGTAAAATGTTGGCATTTGGTTTCTCTTGTGTGCATTGTTCACTCAGGCGCTAGCCATTGTGGCGGAGGCCTTGCAAGAAAAGGACCTCTTTGTGTTCTTTTGTTTGGCTTACTTGGACTATCGAATATTGTCTTGGTTTTGGTGCTTCAGTGGTTCGAGGCTTTAAAGTCACTGTAAAAGTGAAATAATTGTAGTGTGAGTTCTGCTCAAATGGTTGCCTTTATCGGGCAGAGTATAATCCTCCACATTGTTGGTTGTTGTTGTTTACAGTGAGGGCCAAAGGAATGATCCTTAACATCTTGTTTGGGTGAGGATGCTGTATAGTATCCTGGCTTTGGACCCTCTAGAATTTTCTGTGGTTAATGCTGGCCATAATCTTTATAGTCCTCTTCACGTGTTTGTGCATGCAGTGACAGTGGCTACAGATTCTCTAGTCCCTCACATATTTTTGTTGCAGGACCCCATTGCAAGTCTTATTAATTGATTTGCCCTTTGACTATTTGACCTAGTCCTCCTTGAGAGAGAGAGTATAACCTGAGGGGTGGGTGGCAGTCATGGCTTTGACAGACACAATTGCCTTGAGGGTGGGGAGTCCAACTCCTCCTGAGTCACTCAAAGTGGATCATCCAGGAGACAAGGAGGCTTCACATAGACTAGCTGGAGCCTTTGGTAGTGTTTGTTGCTCCTTTACCTTTTTAAAAGGATGTGAAGTCAGAATCTCTTATTTTACACTGTGTTTCCCCCATCTCTAAAGACCTCCTGCAAGTCTACTTAAAAGATCACTATAGACATCCCTTTTAACTACTCAAACTTATCTAGCCAGTCCACAATAGGGTTGATAAATAGAATGGTGATTTTTTTTTCAGATCTGTTTTCTTTGAAAACCTTAAATATTGAAGCCCATCATGTTGAAAATCAAAAAAAAAAAACAAACAGTAAAACCTGTTTTATGATGAGGGCAAGTAGTCAAACAACCTTAAAAAGGTTCAAAAACATTCTGTATGATGTGAAGAAGTCGAGAAACCCCATCAGATAAAGTATAAAACCATTTTACTTAATTTTTTTTTTCTTACACCGAAGATTTCATTGGACTAAAGATAAAACAATGAAATGCAAATGTGTGTCCCTGAAATACACATCATCTGACTCAGTCACATGCTCTATTTATTACAAGAAATACATGTATGTTTTGCAGTTGTAAAACTATATTTATATATTTAAACAGTAACGTCTACTGTTATGTTTCCTTTTTAATGCTGGTTTAGAATGAATCATTCCATTTAATCCAGGGTAATAACTTGCATCTGGCGTAATTTGCCAGTGTAACTTTTTGAATTCCATTTTACCCCTATCAGTGCTCATTCACTCTGATCACCTTGTTAATTAGAACATTATATGAATTGGAGTATTATAAAATAGTTTTGCATTCATTCTGTCCAGAAGAACTGATTTAGTAACTGTTTTGAACTTAAATTTCAAATTGATTTTTCTTGTGAAGTCCTTTTTGTTTAAAACTGAATGTGATTGTAATAGTCCATTTAGAGTGCCTGGTGAATTTCATCCTGCCTTTCTTTTAGCAGTGCAGGCTTTCAAGTGTTTGCATGACAGAGACATAGAAAAGCATTAAACAACATAACATGCATGAAATTTTATAATTTATCAAGGTAGAGAGGAAGACATTCCTCAGTCTGTCTAGTGGTAATGTATTAAGGCAAACAAAGGAATGGTGACTGTTAAGATCCCTGAGGAGTATTTGTAATGGAATTATATGTATTAATATGGATTAATATTTCAATATTACATCTTCTTAAGTGGGTAGTTTATATGGCGTACATAAAGTACATTAAAATGAAAACAATCTGCCACTGAGGGAGTTTTAGGAAAGGGTTAAAAATTAAGCACAATTTTCAGCTTTGTGGATACAGTTTCATGTCAACTAGTGGAAAAAAGGCAATAATTTGTAAAGGACATTTAATTAAAAAAAAATCAAGGCTGTTGTAAGTATTGACACAGCTGATTTTTTTTTTCTGTTTTTAGTAACAGTTGACATTAAATCATTGTGTATAGTTATCCCTCATGACACAGAAACAGAGTGGATAACCATTTACTGTTACAGGCTAACAACTTCACACTGAAAATGGTTGATTTCTTGAAGGAATGCTTTAATTTAGCAATAACCCACGCCTGGGTGTGGGTAATGCTAAATTTACCCATGGTTGGCGTGGTTTGGTCCCGAGGGCGAAGCCCGAGGTACCAAACAAAGCCAACTGTGGGTAAATTTAGCATTACCCACACCCAGAAGTGGGTTATTGCTATTATACCATGACATTATTTAAGAAAAGAAACTATTACTTTTCTTAAATAATGGCATAGTATAATGCCTGTTTGCTGCCCTTCCACAGATGTCTGGCATCTGCGGCAGTTCTGATGTACTGCGTGCCTGCGCAGTACATCAGAGCTGTGGGCAAAAGCAATGGAGAAAGCAAGATCTCCGTTGCTTTTTTTTAGCTATGTTAAATGAGTTTAACATAGCGAGACAGTTTTAAAATAAGCAACGGAGATGTCCGTTGCTTATTTTAAAACTGTCTCGCTATGTTAAACTCATTTAACATAGCGATGCACTAAAAAAAAGCAACGGAGATCTTGCTTTCTCTGTTGCTTTTTTTTAAAACACTGTCTCGCTATGTTAAATGGGTTTAACATAGCGAGACAGCTTTAAAATAAGCAACAGAGATCTCCGTTGCTTATTTTAAAGCTGTCTCGCTATGTTAAACCCATTTAACATAGCGAGACAGTGTTTTAAAAAACCGAGTTATACTAATGGAAAAAAGTCCGGGCGACCGGACCTTTTTCCATTAGTATAACTCGATTTACAACGGGCACGCTGGCCAATCAGCGTGCACGTTTTGGGGGGGGGGGTCATGGTATAATAAGAAGTTACACCAGCAGGTCAAGGATGTTGCCATGAGGATGAGTATAATTTTCAGTTACTGTCATTTAATGATGGTCATATTAGGAGGAAAGTATTTTGAGTAAACAGTAGGATCATCATGCTATAAAACTTACAATATATTAATTTTTGTGTGAACAAAATGAAAGTGAATTGATGGAAATGATCTGATGTATGAACACAGGTATGTTTTTAGAATTTACAGTTAATTATAGTAAAAATAGAAGAATGTTTTTGGATGTGGAGTTATTTAAAGAAGCAGATAAACCGGTATTGTGATCCAAAGAAGTTACAAAAATACAGTAATGAATATTATTTTGCATTATGGTAGTATGCATCCTTCCTACTGTGTGGTAAAAAGTCAGGCAGTTAAGGTGGTATACGTGTAACACTGCAAGAAAAAGGTTTGAGTTATTTAATTCCATGAAATTTTTCATTTATGGGATAACCGCACAAAGTAATTAAGGAGGTCATTACCAAAGTTAAGGGAGGTTTAATGTTATATAAGATGACAAGACACTTAGAAACAGAAGCAAAGAATGGAAAGCAGCATTGCAGATTACGTATTCAGTAGACAGAGATCAAGAGGTTCCTTACCAGTAATTGGCATATTCTCACTTCTCCTACAGAAGCTATACAGATTTTGGCGGATAAACCTGTATTTAGTAATAAAAATGTATGAATTAAAAAGCTTTTTGAAAGGGATTTTAAATCTGTATTTATTGATAAAAAATGTATTAATTTAAAGTTTAATGCTCAGCAGGGTGTATGTGTTACTGTGTAAATACTGCATGCCCAGCACCTCTACACCCCTGGAAGGGCATTATTTACACAGTAACACACTCCCACAGGAATATGTAGTTCTGTTGTGCATGTCACCAGTCCCAGAAGTCCCTTTGCCCCTCAAATTGTTGATGCTTTTTGGCTCATTACTGTGTAGTCTTATCTTCGTTCAAGGTTGTGCGTCAGGGCTGGTAACTCGGCACGTAAAAATCCACTACCAAACATTAGCGGACCGGAGTTCCGCTGTGGCGACCCCTAACCGGGATAAGCCGAAAGACACAACAACTATGTAGTCTTATGTGCTTTACATCATGATCACTGTATTTCCAGTTTGTTGCTTCCCTGTGGTCTCTCATTTGCAGTCAAGGCACTTCATGACAGATTGCAGTGATAGTAAAAGCTATGCCTCACTATTTTTTAATATTCCCATTGTTTTTCATTGGTTGTGTTTATCTTGCTCTAGAGATGTCCTTTTGGTGGTTATGGTTTGGGCCTTGTCTTGTCACAATCTGTAGGTATGAATTTTGACTGCTAGAAGCTTACCTTTGCTGCTCCTTGTAGAGAGGTTGCTTACCAGATTCACTGCTGCTCATTTCTTTCATTCATTCACTAATTCATGCTTTCTTTGTAGAAAGGGTCCAGTAAAGTGGAAATTCCTTTTCTTTGCTTACTTCTAAAGGGCACGTGAAATCTTACAAGCTTTGAGGTTTTGATAAGCTTGGCAAGATGTGCCATTCCTCTGGTATTTTTCTGCATGAAAGCACTCTTTATTTCTCATTGAATCTGCTCTTTATGTTGGATCCGTGACACTGCTGTTGAGCCGGTGGCCCTTCATATGCCTATCTAGAGTGTGGCACCCCCCTTTCATTTGCCAGTCTTGATGCAGTCCTAGTCTGACGTCTCATTAATGGAATGGGGGGTACACCTGTATGAAGTGATGATGTTTCATTAATGGAGTGGGAGGTACACCTGGATGAGGTGATGATGTTTCATTAACGGAATGGGTGAGGTGATGGTGCAAGAAGTATGGAGGAGCTTTCCCATACGAATGTTTTGCAGCCAATGGCTATGCTGCTACTGTCTTTGGGTGATCATGTTTGGCCAGAGCCTCTTTCTTGTCAGATCATATAATCAAGTGGTCATTTTATATCTCATCTGGTAGAAGGTATAGGCTCTTCCCCTTTTCTAGAAAGAATACTTGGGTCTGGCAGTGGTATCCATTCAGGGTGTGTAGTGTGTGGCTATATCTTAATTGTGGAGATTGTCGTAAATATGTTGACCTATGGCTTTGTTAAGAGGCTTGCAGACTTATTCTAAAATGGGGCCCTCTGGAGGTATATTTATTGCTACTAGTGAGGCAGCAGTTCTTGCCAAGCTGTGCTCTCTCAAGTGAGACTGTGGGGCATGATCAGTGGACATATTCTCACTAGACTGGAGTAGAAGGTTCTACTCTGCCTTCCACCTGTCCCATTGATTACTCTTCTGCCAGCTAAACCTTTATTTTTTCAACCCCGGTAGACGGATTATATATTTCAAATGTTCCTGAAGACTCCATGCATATTAAACCTTTCCAGTTAGAACAAAGAATAAACTAGCTTTGGGGCAGTATGACTTTCTCAATTTAACAGCCTGTCTCTTGTGCAACTCTCGCAGTTGCCTGTCTTCCACCACACAAAGGTTTTTGAAGTTTGGGGATGGGAGATTTCTCTCTGTTCTCCATTAGAATATATGCCCTGTGAAGAAAGTGTGGTCATTTGGTTATTTTCTCTCATCTTGTAGTGATCTAGGCCATTTGTGCCCAGGGTACATCTGTACCTTCAGCTCATCCAGCTTCATGGAAGGGCAGGGCCTTGATTTGCCTTCAGCTGATCTGGCATTTTGGCATCTGGAGTCTCTTCCCATTCTCATCTGCTTTGATTTAGAAGTCAAGTTGCTCACCTCATTTGAGGTCTTTTCTGGGTTTAATGTTAGAAAAATAGCAATCCAAATTAGAGGTGCATTTCTTTCTTCTTTCCTTGCAGCTTTTGGCTTCCTTGCATTTGTCAGGACAAGGCCTGATCTACAAGAATGTGTTTGACTCCTCTTGTGTCATCCTTTTTCCAACTTGGGGATTTCCCTTCAAAGGGCTAGTTTGCTTGATGGACCATGACTAGGTACCACTGTCCTTGTTTAATTTAGGGCTTATATTGAGTCACTTGCCTCTGGCAAATGTAGGCATACCTGCAAGACATATTAAAATCTATACATTTTTTCTGAACCCATTTTCACCAGCTTGTTTTAAGCTGTTGATACCATTCCAATAACTGAATCCTTTTTTGTCTGAGTGGCAGATCATTAAGCATTTTGCATCCCTGAAAGAAGAGTAAATGAAAAAGAAAAAAACAAGAAAACGACTGTCTACAGTGTATTTTCCATGTGGGATTACATTGCACTTCTTGTGAGGATTCTTATCTGAGTTGCTCTATTTGACCTGCTGGAATTGCTCTTTGTAATAGGAAGAGCAGGCTTCTTGATTGCTAGATGACTAGGAGAAGCAGTGCCTACTTAAATCGAATTGCAGTAGCTGGCTCCCATTTAATCGGGGCCACCAGGAATTTTAAATGTGGATCATTGCACAAGTTGTCACTCTTCTTAGCCTGCAACCCCTACCTTTGGTCTGCCAATGCTGTTTGTTCCACCATGTTAGAATCTTACTCCTCATCCGTAGGAGCTTAAGACACAAAATATGTAGCCACTGAGAAACAGAACACAACAATAGATCCACCCCTTCCCAGAGCCGTCTTGAAAATCATCTGATAATTTTGAACTTCAGACTTTAAGTATTTAGTCTGCATCCATATGACATATATATATATAGTTTGCAAAATATGTACAGTTTGCATACTGTGTATATATATATATATATATATATATATATATATATATATATATATATATATATATATAATTGTGTGTGTAATGGTTATAAATCTTTGGTTCAAAAGTACTGTATATTTTTTACACTGTGCTGACAGCAATATTTCATACTGCAGTAGTTCTTGTTGCACTTTTCTGTCTGACAGAGCAGTGTCATTAGTCATTAAAAATATTTAATCAAGTTAATTTTTTCTTCCGCCTGAACAAAAAGGACATCAATACGTAATACAGATGTACTGCTAGTGTCTGTCAACTGTGTCACTACCAGAAGTGTCCCCATTTGTTTTGAAATGCATACACTTTCAGTAATACTTGCACAGAATATGCAAAGTATAGTTTGCTTAGACTGTCATATGTCAATTGTTCATTATTTTAAGCATTCTGTTTAAACATGTGGCATGCATTAACCCAGAGAATGATATAGTTTGTACTGTAATAGTTAGTACTTTTCCAGATTGTACATTTCCCCATCACTGCAGTACTGGGTTTTACCATTAATGTAGTTTGATATAAACATTTTTATTAGGTTGGGAGCGTAGTCCCGTTTGGAATTTGTCATGAGTGTTCTAGTTTTCTATATGCATTCTTCTTCATGAGAAAGTAAGGAAGATGAATTAGTTGTGTGCCTATCTGTTATTTTTTTTTTCACTGTCCGCAGTCCTGTACACCAAGCTCTGACTGAACCTGCTAGGTGTACTAGTACTACAAGGAACAGCTTAGAGTCTTAAGTCTGATGTGGGTGATTATGCTGCTTTCAGCTGACATGGGGAGCCTAGCTTTGCTATTATAAAAGCAAAGTTTAGTTGACAGATTTACATTAAGAAAATCATCAGGATCTGATATCAAGAGTACTTCAAACTTCAGGGATTGCCTTTCCTGCACTTTGTTTTTGTTCTCGTCTGGTCCTGAATTCAGGGTGGTCTCTTACTGATGTGTTTACCATTATGTCATAGACTGGTCTAAAAGAACAAACCTAGCTTCTGCCTCTGTCTACACCAGTTCTTTCCTGAAACTCTGTGTTCACACGGAGCACCTAAGAACTTCAAATGACCAAAGTGTTCTTATGGCTCCCAGTTCAAGACAAGCCCCATAATGGTGTGTTGCCTTATCTGTGTAAGGAAAGAGTACAGTGTAAAACAGTGCATAAGCAACAGAACTTCAGCCTCCCTGCCTAAAGATACAAGAGTGAAAAACCTTAAGGTCTACTTTCCATCTTGCAAAAGGCAGCATTTTTAATTGTGTGTATTTATATGTTTGAAAAACAGGTTGCGCATTTGGGTTAAGGCCCTTTTTCAGTGAGGCCTGGGAGCCCTGTTTAGTTACATAATTCTGTTAATGTTGAATAATAAGCACACTGAGACTGTATGGTAATCAAACCCTGGGCTGCAAGGTGAACCTCATTAGCAGCTTGCAGGCTAAATCCTGTATGCTAAGCTGCAGGATGTATGTTAATATTGCCCGGCACAGAGATTGTCAGGAAGGTCCTTTGCATGAGCCAAGGTGCATGATGGAGTGCCATTAAGGAGGTGAATATGTAGTGCAGCAATTGGTGATAAACTGCTAGAGGCAGATCCATCCCAGTGATGGCCTTATGGGTCCAGGTGGAGTTTGCAAGTGCCTTACATTATGGCAAACGGTTAGGGACCTGTGAGATGTGCACCCTAGCAGCTACTGTAGGGGGATGTGTCCTTGGTTATAAACATCATTCATTTTTCCCATTCAGGTAGCCAGAATTTGCTCAAAGCTTTCACCCAGGGAAATGTCCACCAAGTCCCTTGTCAAGTGCTTGATTACACCACAGACCAAGGACTCCTCTCTAGGCCTGCCCCTAGGTCTAACAGGATTCTGTAGCCCAGAGTGAGACAGGCCTCTAGGATGTCCTGTACCAGGGCTTGCAAGCTGTGATGTGGAGGATTCCTTCCTTACATGAGAACCAGTTAAGAAGCATTAACTGTTGTCAGGCCTTGGTAGACCTTATCCATCCCAGTACAGCTTCAGCATGTGTATTGCAGAGCATTGCTGCCTTATTTCCTAACCTCTTGTACTTGTCTGTTGAACCCTTAAAACTTTCGCATCTTCGCCAAGTGCCTGCCTGCCTGCCTGTCCCAGAACTGGGATTAGGGAAGGTTTCCCACCTTTGAGATGAGAATGGAATTTAGAGGCTCCAGAGACCCTTATAGGTTCATAGGTTGGTACGAGGCTATCGGCCCTAAGGCCTATGCAAGCCTAGCCATAACAATTCCGTGGAAATTTTTTTCCACAATATTTAATTCTCTGGGCCCCTGTCTAGCAGGGTGACTGACATGATCCCCGGGGTGAATTTCCTATCTCCCATCCAATCATCAAGGTTCCTTTTGAAGAGGGCCAATGAGGCGCTCTGCTTGACATGCATGGGCAGTCTGTTCCAGAGTCTGGGGAGTCTCTGGGTCAGGAACCTATGCCTCCAGCATGTTTTGTTCATTGTGATGACAAGGTTTAGATCTCTGGAGCATGTGGCTCTGAGGGATTGGGATTTCTTTAAGTGTAGCATGTCCAACAGCTCTGGGTTTGACACGGCCTTGTATGTTGAGCAGAGATCACCTCTGAATAGACGATATGTGACAAAGTATAGCTGGAGTGTTTTTGTGACTGTCAGCATAGGACATCTGCTTTAGGCCTGGGATTCTTTTAGTGAAGTATTTCTGTGGTCTTTCCAGCTGTTGCAGATGTCTTTTGAGGTACATACCAAATGGGGCATTATACTCTATAATGGGTCTAATGAGGGATGAGTACAGTGGGACAATGACCTCCTTTTTTCTGGATGAAAAGCCCTTAGTGATGAGATGTGCCATGTAGAAGGATTTCCTGACTATTGTGGCGATGTGGTTATTGAAAGTGAGACCACTGTCCACTTGTGTCCCTAAGTCTCTACACTTTCGATGTTTAGTGTCCTGCCACCTATGTGGTAGTTCATGAGTACATGTTTCTTTCCAAAGGGGATAACTATACATCTCTTGGCATTAAGCTTGAGCCCATGGCTCTGGCACCAGGCATCTGTTTCTGTAAGGCCCTTTTGTAGAATATCCACATCATTTGGGGATTCAGTAATGGCTCCCAGTCTGAAGTCATCTGCAAACGTTGTTAGCCAGAGTCCCTTAGTGTTGGCCTGTACTTCAGAGAAGATGATGCCAAACAGGAGTGGTCCCAGGACTGAACCCTGAGGTACTCCACTTGCCACTTGTCTGGAGCTGGATTTGGAGTTGGCTACTTTTACAGTCGGGATTCCGTCAGTAAGCCAGTTGGCAACCCATCGAGTGACGTAGGGATTTATGCCCAGCTTAGTAAGTTTATCTATGATTCCAGAGTGGGGAATGGTGTCGAAGGCCTTGGCGAGGTCCAGATAGGCTGTGTGGACCGCCTTACCCTCGTCCACAGCTCTGGAGACCGATTCGAAGAAGTCAGTCAGATTCAGGAGACAAGATCGGCCCTTCACAAACCCAAACTGGGTGGGGTCCAGTGTCTGGAGGTTGCCAATGTCTTTGTTTATAAGTTCCATGATAATGCGTTCAATGCCCTTGCAGATCAGGCTTGTCAGACTGATGGGACCCGGGATCCAAGGCGGATCCTCCCTTGTGGAGCGGGATAACTGTAGCTGTGCGCCACTCAGTGGGCACGAAGCCTGAGGTGAGGCTATGATTAAACATGACACTTAAGTGGGGTGTCAGTTCATTTTGTAGTTCATGTAGTACACAGCCTGGGATGTCATCTGGTCCCATGGGATGCTGTATTCTTAGCTTTGGAGAGTGCTGTTTCTACCTGTGTGGTTGTGATTATCGGAATTTGGCAATCTTTTGGTATTGAGAAGAGCCCTTTAGGGGGTGAGAGGTGAGTGAAGTTGGCACTAAATCGATCTGCCAGGATATTGGCAATATCCTTGGGATCAGTATATTTAATGCCATTCTGTTGTAGCTCGGAGCAGATCTGAGCATTGCCATTTAGATTCTTGACATAACTATAGAATGCCTTGCGGTTGTCTGTGGAATCTTTGGCAATTTTGATTTCATAACTAGCTTTGGAGGATTTTATGAAGGATCTCAGCTTCTTACTGAGGCTGGTAGGAGTTTTTTGCATCCTGGGATTTTCCTCTTTCTGCAACAGTTTCTTCCTTTTGTTGTAAAGTTTGTTTATGGCAGAGAACCACCAGATTGGCTTCCTTTTTTTGGAGGAGAGGATCTTGGTTCTATTTGGGATTGCATGATTCATGCACGAGTGGATGTGCTCGTACAGTGCCTTAGTGTAGGATTCAGCAGTCAAACTTTCAGTTCCTGTCTGCATGGGTGTCATGAAGTTTGTCACTTCTGGCTTCAGTAGCATGAAGTTGGCTTTGGTGAAGTTTTTTATGGAGGTTTCCTTACTGGGGGGTGGGGGAGAGATGTGGATGTCAAGGGTGATTAGCTTATGGTCAGTCCTGACCAACGAGGGGGCAACCATAGGTATGGAGCATCGATTTTCCCATGTTGGTAATGACCAGGTCTAGGATATTGGAGCTCCTGGTGGGACTATGGATTAGCTGATCCAGGGCATTGGAATTTATGAATTCCAAAAACCGTTGGGCAAAGTTGTTGGTAAATGAGAAGATGTCCTTCAAGGATGCATCTGCAGTCCTTACAAATGGGTTGTCCTGTCGTCAGGCAGCCCTTCGGTCGGCCGGATTCCAAAGTCTGGGTCTGGCCTCGGCTGGTGTCGCACTTCACCCGACGTCATAGCTGCAGTTATTCGGGTATAAAGGCATCAGCTGACGCCATTTTCCTCAGTCTTTCTTGCCGCGTGGCGCCCGAAGCAGAAGCTGTTCGCAAGTGCCGGTCGGTCAGAACCAGAGATTACTACTACCGAATACTTCTACTACTACCGAAGACTTCTAAAAAGCTAAGTACCCCGTTGGGGACTCTTTCTTGCCTCAGCCGATGTCAGAAAAAGTGAATAATTGTTTAACTTGTGGGAAACAAATACCTCATAAAGATTTCCACTCTTACTGCTTAACTTGTTTAGGCCCAGACCACGACGTAGCAGCTTGTCTAGCCTGTGCTTCTTTTAACCGACGGACGCTTAGACATCGGTCGGAATTTGCTGAGGAGTTTTTCGGCTCCGATTTTGCTTACATTATGCCGTCAGATCCTCCGACTATGCAAATATCAAAAAAGCGCAAGGAAAAGGACCGACACTCGCGGTCTGCGGTTTCGGCCGAAACCGCGGTTAGGCCTACCGCGAGTGTCTCGGTTTTGGCTGAAACCGAGCAAGCGGTTCTTCCTTCAGCCGAAAGCTTACCTCCTACCGAGGCCTCTTCCAACCTCGTGGAATCGGCTTCTGATATTCCTCCTGCTCCTGCAGTTTCTCAGGAATTATCTGACACTATTCCCTTGGATATCTCTACCCCTGCACGTGGAGCTGCTAGGCCACCTGCATCCATGTCCATTAAGGCTTTTGCCAGGGCTAAAGCAGTTAAAACTACTAAATCTGTGCCTGCTAAGAACCCCTCTCACAGGCCTAGCTCTAGTTCACAAATGCTTAGTCTAGCAGAGGATCTCATTTCTTTAATCCGGGGATCCCAATCTCACTCAGACAGGGCCTCTCACCCACCTCCAGAGAAGAGACCTAGAGCAGAGCCCCCTGAGCCAGTTTCTACAGATGATTCCTCTGAAGATTCAGATAATACAAACCCACCAGAGGCTTCTTTCTCCCCTTATGAAGACTCTGATGCTGAAGAGTCCATCCCTTCTGCCTCTCCGCCTGAGGAATTTTCCTTTGGGGAAACCTTACATGCTATGAGGGAACAATTTCAGTGGCAGGGCCAGGATTTTCCAGACTCTAGAAAGAGGCTTAGAACCTTTCTACATTTACCACAACATAGGCCTTTAGCCATTCCTCCAGTTCTCTCTTTTGTAGATGATGCATTTAATGATGCTTGTACTGCTCCTGATTCACTTCCACCGGCCCCTGCTAAGCCCGATCGGTACTACAGGGTCCCGGACACACATAACCATTTATATAAGGCTCCTTTTGCAGATCCCGAGACTATCTCCCAGGGTCCTAAGGCTGTAGCAGCTACCTCTGCCAAAAAACCCCTCCCCTCTGACAGGGAATCCAGGTCCTTAGAGAGATGGGGTAAAAAAGTTTACACTTCTGCTACTCTTTCAGCTAGAGCATTGAACTGTCAATTCCACATGATACAGTATCAAGAATTTATGCTAGACCAGTTAACCAAAAAGCTGTCCTCAGATGAACCATTAGACAAAAAATCTGTTCAGGAAATGGTACATAACATTCAGCAGGTCAGTAACCATTCTTTAAAATGCGGCTATGATGCACTGGAGGCTTCATTTAGATCAGCCATGACT
Source organism: Protopterus annectens (assembly GCF_019279795.1). Taxonomy (NCBI): domain Eukaryota; kingdom Metazoa; phylum Chordata; order Ceratodontiformes; family Protopteridae; genus Protopterus; species Protopterus annectens. Next base: position 1,107,854,050 of record NC_056741.1, read on the forward strand.
GGCACAGTTATCAGAAGGCATGCATGGTTAAAAGAGCAGGCCTTACCAGACCATGTGAAATCAAAATTACTAGATGCTCCCATGGACAAGATCAATTTGTTTGGCTCTCCTGCACAACAGGTGCTGAAGAAGATGGAAGAGAAGGCAAAATTTGTCCAAACAGTGAAAGATTTCTTACAGGTCCAACCTCCAAGGTTTAGCAGGAATTGGCCCTCCAAGAATTGGTCCTTTCCAGACTCCTCCAGAGCCCAGAGAGGCAGGAATAGGCATTCAAGAGGCCAAAGTCAATCCAGGGGTGCCTACAGGGGACGCCAGTGGCAGGGTAACAACCAGCGAGGTGCAGCCACAGACACAGCCACCACCACTACTACAGGACAATCACAGTGACTTGCCTCTAGCACCGCCTACCAGGGAACAACTAGAAGCACCCTTGGGCGGGAAGCTAGCCTTATTTTCAGTAAACTGGCATTACATCACAAGAGACAAGTGGATTTTGCAGACAATAGACCAAGGTTACAGGTTTCACTTCCATACTCTACCAGGGAAGAGAGGAATGCCAAACCTACCTCCAAATCAAAAGACAGAAGCTCTAAAACAAATAACTCAATTATTAAAAATGAGAGCTGTGGAAAAGGTACCATCTATGGAGCAAGGACAGGGATTTTACTCCAGACTCTTCCTGGTACCAAGAAAAGAAAGCAAATGGAGACCTATTCTCGACCTGTCCGCTTTAAACACATTCCTCATTGTTTCAAAATTCAAAATGCTGACCCTACAGCAGCTTCTTCCCATGCTGGGCAAGGAGTCTTGGCTGGTAACTCTAGATCTCAAGGAGGCATACCTGCGCGTCCCCATACGACCAAATTGCAGAAGATACCTCAGATTTCTTGCAGGATCAGAGCATTATCAATTCTCAGCATTGCCCTTTGGCTTATCTACTGCGCCCAGAGTGTTCACGAAATGCCTGGCATCAGTAATTGCTCATTGCAGGCTCCAGGGAATCCAAATCTACCCTTACTTGGACGACTGCCTGATACAAGCGGACAACAAAATCAAGTTAGCAGAAGACTTGAAAAGGGTCATTTACCTACTACAAGCCCTGGGATACACAGTCAATATAAACAAGTCAAGGCTGATACCATCCCAAAGGATAACCTTCTTGGGTGCAGAGCTGGACACATCAAAGCAAATGGCATTCCTAACAGTAGAAAAACAGGAGCAACTCCCTCTTTACTTCTTGGCTTTAACAAAGCAGAACCATCTAACAGCAAGAAAAGTCCTGCAAGCCTTGGGTTTCATGGCATCCTGCATAATATTGGTTCCACATGCCAGACTGCATATGAGAAAGTTACAGTGGTACCTAAGGAATTTATGGTCTCGGCACAAACACAGCCTAGAAACCCAAATTCCAATAATTCCATGCCTGAAGCAAGAATTCCAATGGTGGGCTCAGGCCTGTCAATCAAACAAAGGATTGCCCTTCCACAACACTCAACCAAGCCAAACCATCACCACGGACGCCTCAGACCTCGGTTGGGTAGTCCACATGCTGGACAAGTGCATACAGGGCTTATGGACTCAAGACCAGCTGCACCTACACATAAATCAAAAGGAAATGCTGGCTGTAAAACTGGCAATTCAGACATTCAGACCATTTCTTCGACAAGGTCAACTGTTGATAAGGACAGACAACACCACAGTTATGTGGTACATCAACAAACAGGGAGGCACACATTCGTACCCTCTATGCCGGATGGCAATGGACCTCTGGAATGTGGCCCTGAGTTACAACGTTCAGTTACAAGCAATTTTTGTACCAGGAAAAGAAAACATTCTAGCAGACATACTAAGCAGGACTACCACGGATGCCCACGAATGGATGCTGCATCCGGACATCTTCAAAACCATTACAAGAAAATGGGGACTCCCACAAATAGACTTATTTGCATCCCCACGCAATCACCAACTAAAGAAATTCTGCACAAGGACGTACCACCCACTTGCTTGGAGGGTGGACTCCCTATCTTTCAGTTGGAAAAACCTGACACCATATGCATTTCCACCACTTCCTTTGATGCACAAGGTGCTATTGAAGATCAAAGAGGACCATCCAAGGATCATTCTGATAGCTCCAGACTGGCCAAGACAACATTGGTACCCATTACTGAGGAGCATGTCTCGGGAACAAATATGGCCCCTACCCCTTGTTCCCTTGCTGTTAACACAGAACAACTACAACACCCTGCATCCAAACCTGAAAACACTGCAGCTAACTGCCTGGAACATTGCATAAGAACAAATAACCCAAATTTATCCCAAAGGGTTAAAGACATTATCTTGGAGTCTCGCAGACCCTCAACAAGGAAAAATTATTCAGCAAAATGGAAAAGATATTCCATTTGGAGTAATGCCAAAGGAGAGAATGTGTCAATGGTAAACATAGCCAACATCCTGGAATGCTTGGCAGAGCTCTTCCACAAAGGCCTGTCCTATTCTTCCATTAAGATTCATGCATGCGCTATTTCAGCAGAATACGATTTGGATCCTCCAGTCTTCTCACATCCTCTGCTCAGGCAGTTTCTGAAAGGAATTAAAAATGTAAAACCTCCTAGGAAGCCGCCATTGCCAGCATGGGACTTGAACTTTGTACTAGAAAAATTGACACTCCCTCCATTTGAACCAGCAGCAACAGCAGAATTACAATACTTATCATGGAAAACTGCTTTCCTACTGGCAATCACTTCAGCAAGAATGGTATCTGAGCTACAGGCATTAATGGCAGTACAGCCCTTCCTGATCTTCCATCAAGATAGAGTGTCCATGAGAACAAATCCTACTTTTATGCCTAAGGTGGTCTCCAAAGTATCTTTGAATCAGGCTATCCACCTTCCTACATTCTTCCCCAACCCACAGAACAGGGGAGAAAGACTGCTGCATACCTTGGATGTGCATAGACAATTACGCTACTACCTGGACAGGACCAAGAGCAATAGAAAAACTGACCAGCTACTGGTAGCATATGCAACAGGAATGGAAGGAAAAGCAATTTCAAAACAGACAATCTCTAAGTGGATAGGAAATTGCATTAGATTTTGTTACTCCTACCATGGGAAGAAAACTCCAGAAAACATCAGGCCTCACTCTACAAGGGCTACAGCCACTACCACAGCTTTTCTTTGAGGAGTGGCTACCAAAGACATTTTAGAGGCTGCTACTTGGAGCTCCGTGCATACGTTTGCCAAGCATTATAATTTACCTTTATACTCTAGATCCCGAGCAGGTTTTGCCACTGCTGTTTTGCAAGGGATCTTAACTACACCATAATTTCATTTCTCCTCCTCCCCCAGTTTGGCTATGGTATTCTACCCATTTGTAAGGACTGCAGATGCATCCTTGAAGGACATAGTACAGTTTTGTACCTACCATAAATGTAGATGTCCGATAGGAATGCATCTGCAGTCAGGATTACCCACCCTCCTTCCCCTTTGTGGTACTCCTAGGGTATTTGCCCATCTGTAGCTAGCTGGGGGAATCTATTATGGTGTATTTGTTTGTATATATATGTACATACATGCTTATTTTTGTTTGCTCTCTACTATTTGGAATCATTTGCATTTATCCAAATTTAGCCTTCCTAGAGGGCACCTGGCATCTGGGGCAAGAAACACTGAGGAAAATGGCGTCGGCTGATGCCTTTATACCCGAATAACTGCAGCTATGACGTCGGGTGAAGTGCGACACCAGCCGAGGCCAGACCCAGACTTTGGAATCCGGCCGACCGAAGGGCTGCCTGACGACAGGACAACCCATTTGTAAGGACTGCAGATGCATTCCTATCGGACATCTACATTTATGGTAGGTACAAAACTGTACTTTTTCCCAGTTAATGGCAGGGTAGTTGAAATCACCCAGTATTAGGGTGTTTGGTTGTATCTTAATATTTTCCAGTATGTTTAGAAAGGTGTAGTGAGAATCTTGGGGCATTGTGGGGGATCTGTAGCAAGCCACAGTTTGGATTGCAGTCTTACCTAGTGTTAGTTGCACCTGGAGAATTTCTGACGCATTATGTTGGGCAACTAGCCTGGTGGTGTGAATATCCTTGGTGTTTCGTTCCTGGTTTGGTGGCCGAAAAGAGTGGTAAGAGTTGTAGCCTGGTATTGCTGGGGAGTGCTCTGGAGCCTTGAACCAGATCTCAGTTATTGCACAGATATCAATGTTCTCCATTTTTAGGAGTGCCTCGAGAGAGTCCATTTTGAGGTTTAGACTTCTAGCATTGAGTAGCATTACCTTCAGATACTGGCACAGCAGAGGTTAACTTTAAGAAAAATAAGGGAAATGAGCTGTTAAACCATTAACAGGCACCCCACAGTGCTGAATAGGACCAGTGTCACTGGGTCTGGTGAAGAGCCTTTGTCCATTAGCTGATTGAAAAGAGGAGAGTCCTTAGGCACTGCCTTAAACATTTGGAAGTATATCGTGGCCATCTGTGCTAACTTCCTGTCTCAGCTTAAAAGGGGATTACTGTGAGAACCTAGAATCAGCTGACCAGATGAGGTCTTTCTGTCAACCCTCTTGGGAATTATATTTTAGATAATACTCTGAGATTTCTCTTTGTAATGAGTATTCTGATTGGGAAGCCTGACTAGAAAGACCCTCACCCACAGCATCTTGTCTTGCAGTAGCAAATAACTTAACTAGAGAACAGTAAAATTCTCTTGGATTCAGTTAGGAATATAGTGAAGCTTAGCTTAGAAACTGTTTTTTTTATTTGTACGAGTCTGTCCGTCAGTGTTAATTTCAATAATTTCTGTGATTTGAACTCTGTGGTTTACTGCAAATATATATTTAGTATTTTCATGTACTGTATTTATTTGTCATTAAATATATTTAAAACCTTTATTGTGGTTGGTCCATGTTGAAAGTATTTAACCTTTGAGAGTATTTATATTTATTTAGTGATACTGTGTAGGCCACTCCAGGAGGCCTAGCCATCTTGGTGGACTACTACCATTTGTATTAGTATTAATATTACACATTATAATTGGATACCCTTTTAAGAGCCATATAGTAACTGACTGGTGGCAGTGATAACTACCTTATAGTCTGGGCAAAGTTGGTAGAGCGGGTAATCTATGCCAGCCTTTCCCAGGTGTGTATGTGTGTGAAAATTAAATCTTAGTGTATGTGTCAGCTACTTGGGGCAGGGACATGAAGCACCGGGTTTACAGAGAGGGCGCTAGAGGACTTGGCTTGGACACTCAGCTGAGGACCTAACCCTACAGCTGTACCAGTGGGGAGTCTTACTGGGGACCTGGAGGGAGAAAGAGAGAGACATCAAGACCCTGGGCTGAGTGTGTTCCCTGTTTGCTCTTAAAGGAAATTGTACTTGATGCATTGAGGTCTGCATCTGGAAACACTGCGCGTATCCATTTTTATTCCAAGTTGGACATCCGTCTCCAGTGTCAGTGGTGAGGATTCAGGCACCTTGATTAGTGGCCCAGCATGGGGACGACACATATTGGTGGCCATCACATATTGGTAGCACTGGTGGGAATCACACTAAACTCATGTGAGGCAAAAACAATATCTGGAAACAATTACACAAAACTAGTACCCAATCCTGCCTGAATAGATATTGGTGCCACAAACAACACACAAAGGCACAAATTTGTTGTTGTTGTGTCTTTCGGCTTTTCCCAGTTAGGGGTCACCACAGCAGAACTCCGGTCCACTAATGATTGGCACGCACAACCTTCAACAAAGGTACGCCCATTCACGCATGTCTCCACACAGAAGATGCTCTAGCTGAGAACTGAACAGGACAACGTCTTACTGTGAGGTGATAACGCTACCGCAGCACCACCACCACTGCAGTCGATAAAGGCACAAATTTGTTATGGGAAAAAAACAACCCACAAACCAGACCACACATACAAAACCCCAAAAGATTCTGGCAAAATTTAAACAACCTCCTAAAACTAGGCTGAAAACCAACCCCAGATACTTTCCCATCTGAAACCAGCAAGGACAGTGCAGACCAATTCAAATATTTCCTGTTCAGTACTCCTACCCACCGTAGCTCAGCACAGTACTGAAAAGTACAGTTTTGTACCTACCATAAATGTAGATGTTCGAGGTTCCACATTGCTGCAGTCATAACCTGTGGGTAGTCCGCTGTCCTCGGTCGGCCTGAATACCAAAGAGTTAGGCTGGCGTCGGTCATGGGCGCCCGGAGCTGACGTCAGTACGTAGTAGTACTTAAGCGCATGACCGACGCCATATCCTCAGTCTTTCTTGCCCCAGATGTCAGAAGGCCTTAAAAAGAAAAGGCCAGAGCCACAAAAGGAGAAAAAACAATAATTGTCCCCAAGGAACAATAACAACAAACAACAACAACAACACCCCCAAACCAAAGAGGGGAAGGAGGGAGGGGAAAATAGGACTGCAGCAATGTGGATCCTCGAACATCTACATTTATGGTAGGTACAAAACTGTACTATGTTCTTCGTCTCACATTGCTGCAGTCATAACCTGTGGGTAGAATCCCAAAGCAAAGGAAAAAGGGAGGCTGGCAAACTAAAAAAACATTAGGGGCTGCTAACATGCCCTGTAAGACTGCAGTGGTAAACCCAGCCCTGGACTTGGAGAAAAGAGGGAGATGGTAATGTTTAGTAAAAGTATGAACTGAACTCCAAGTAGCTGCTTCCAAAATATCCTTAGTAGCCACACCCCTCAAAAAAGCAGTAGAAGTGGCAGTAGCCCTAGTGGAATGAGGTCTGATCCCCGCAGGAACATCCTTTCCATGATGAGAATAACAAAAAGCAATACAATTACCAATCCACTTTGAAATAGTCTGCTTAGAAACAGCTTTCCCTTGTGAACCCAAAGCAAAAGAAACAAATAACTGTTGAGACTGTCTGAACTCCTTAGTTCTGCTCAAATAATAACGTAACTGCCTGTGTATATCCAAAGAATGCAAGATTTTTTCCCCCTTATTTTGGGGTTCAGCATAAAAAGTAGGCAAATGGATAGACTGGTTCAAGGCCACATTAGAAATCACTTTTGACATGAAAGTAGGGTTAGTACGCAAAGAAACTCTATCCTTATGGAATATTAGAAAGGGTTCAACTGCCATGAGAGCCTGCAATTCAGATACCCTTCTAGCAGAAGTAATGGCCAACAAAAAGGCAGTCTTCCAAGACAAAAACTTCAATTCAGACATAGCTGCAGGTTCAAAAGGAGGCAAAGTAAGCTTCTCCAACACAAAATTGAGATCCCAGGAAGGAGTAGGAGCTCTACATGGGGGTCTTATATTTTTTGCCCCTCTAAGAAATTGCTTAAACAAAGGGTGAGAAAATAAAGGAGGGTCACAATCATAGTGAGCAGAAATAGCAGCAGCATGAACCTTCACAGAGGAAAATGACAAACCCTTGTCTAGTAACTCAGTAAGGTACTGCAGTGTAAAACTCAAATTAGGTACCGAGACATCAAAGCCCTTTGTCGTGCTCCAAAGAAAAAATCTCTTCCATTTATCAGCATAAACTTTTCTAGTGCTGGGCCGCCTAGCTTCCAAAATGACATCTAAAACCTGTTGAGGAAGCTGAGAACCCACAGGTTCTACAACAGAATACGCCAGGCCGTTAGATGCAGGGACTGCACCCTGACATTGAGCAAATGACTGCTTGACTGGGACAACAAGTGAATTAAACTCCTCAGCAGAGGATACCAGTGCTGTCGTGGCCAATCTGGTGCTATTACAATCATGCGAGGCTTGTCCCGCCTGACCTTCAAGAGAACCTTGGTAAGGAGAGGCAGAGGAGGAAAAGCATAGACGTGAAGGTTGTTCCAACTGAAAGATAGAGCATCCACTTTCCAAGCTTTTGGGTGAAACATCTTTGTGCAAAATTTTGGTAGTTGGAAATTTAGAGGAGAAGCGAACAGATCTATGTCTGGAGTTCCCCAAGCCCCTGTCAACTGTTGAAATACCTGAGGATCCAATTTCCACTCGTGGGGATCCACAATTTGTCTGCTCAATACATCTGCTAGGGAGTTCTGTGCTCCTGGCAGAAACCGTGCTTGAAGAGTGACATGCAAACCCAGAGCAGTCTCCCACAATATCATAGCTTGTCTGCAAAGAGGGTAAGAATGGGTCCCCCCCTGCTTGTTGATGTACCACATGACTGTAGTGTTGTCTGTTTGTATCAACACCTGTCCTGGTTGAAGTAGGCCCTTGAAAGCCATCAGGGCAAACTGGACTGCTAACATCTCCTTCATGTTGATATGCAAATGCTGTAGCCTGGGAGGCCACGTGTCTTGAATCCATTTCCCATTGAAGTGTGCTCCCCAAGCCAGGTCTGAGGCATCCGTCGTTAAGATCTGACTCGCCTCTGGTCGGGCCACAGAGAGTCCCTTGTTTAGGTGACATTCCTGTGCCCACCACAAGAATTCCTTCTGGATGCAAGGTATTATTGGAATGACAGTGTCCAGATCGTGGCAGTGTTGAGTCCATACACTTTTGAGATACCATTGTAGCTTCCGCATATGCAGTTTGGCATTGGGAAGTACCAGAATGCAAGATGCCATGAACCCCAAGGCTTGAAGGACTGTCCTTGCAGTCAGCCTGGACAGTACTGATAAATGCTGGAAGTATAGATGAAGAGTTCTTTGTTTGTCCGGGGTCAGAAAAGCCATCTGAGAGGCTGTATTCAGTCTCACACCCAGAAAGCACATGTCCTGAGAGGGTACTAGACTGGACTTTGTTTCGTTCACAGAATACCCTAGGCACCTTAAAACTGCCATTACATACTGTAGCTGTTGAAGTAACTTGTCTTTGTCCTGAGCAAGAATCAGGCAATCGTCCAAATAAGGATAAATTTGTATTCCCCTCAGTCTTAAGAAAGCTATTACAGGAGCCAGAACCTTTGTGAACACCCTGGGCGCAGTAGATAAACCAAAGGGCAATGCAGAGAACTGATAATGAGAAGTGCCAGCCCGAAAACGCAGGAATCTCCTGCAGCTGGGCCTGATAGGAATGTGAAGATAGGCCTCTTTGAGATCCAGAGTTACCATCCAGTGATCTTTGCCTAGCAGAGGCAGAAGTTGCTGTAATGTTAACATCTTGAACTTTGGAATGTCTAGGTAAGTATTGAGAATGGACAAATCCAGAATTGGCCTCCAAGTGTTTTCTTTCTTTGGCACCAGGAAAAGACAAGAATAAAACCCTAGGCCTTCTTCTGACTGAGGTACCACCTGGATTGCCCCCATCTGTAAAAGCAAAGAAATTTGTTCCTGAGCCTCCAGCCTTTGCTGAGGAGGTACATCTGGCATGCCTTTGAAAGGGGGAAAAGTGTGAAAATAAAACTTGTAGCCTTGATTTATTATGTCCAACACCCATTTGTCCTGGGTGACCAAATGCCAATTTTGCTTGAAAAGTGCCAACTTTCCTCCTAGAGGAGCTGCCAGAAAGAAAGGATCTGGCAGCTGGAGATACAGGTCATTGGGTCTGTTTACGAAAAGGCTGACCCCTGCCCTCACCAGAAGATTGTGCAGGAGAACTCCAAGTCCTAGGTCTGAAAGAACCCTGAGCGTGAGCCCTGCCTCTACCACGTCTAGACCTGCCCTTAGACTGAAAATCTGAAGAAGGGTAAGACCATCCTCTTGCAGGCCAATTCCTGCTAAACTTAGGGGGCTGCACTTGCAAAAATTCCTTAACTGTCTGCATAGACTTAGCTTTGTCTTCCATCTTTTTCAAAACTGACTCCACAGGGGAACCAAAAAGAACTTCAGATTGAAGGGGAGCATCCAAAATCCGAGCTTTAACATGTTCTGACAAATTTTGATCCTTAAGCCAGGCATGCCTACGAATAACTGAACCAGTAGCAGCTACCCTGGAAGAAGCCTGAAGGGCATCGAAGCCACACTGCAAGGAATGTTTACCAACTTGATCTGAAGCATGAACCAAGTCCTGCAATTCCTTACACTCTATACCCTCAGATAAAGCATCTACCTTAGATTTCAATTGACCTAACAGAAAGTTCTGATACTTCAGCATATGGAATTGGCAATTTAAAGCCCTCATAGCTAACGTAGAAGAGGTGTACACTTTTTTACCCCACCTATCCAACGCTCTAGAATCTTTATCCAAGGGAACTGGATTCTTCACCACAGAAGCCCTGACACCCTTAGGCCTTTGAATAATAGTTTCTGGGTCAGCTCTAGGGCTCTTATACAAATATTTATGTGCCTCTGGAACTCTGTAATACATGTCTGGCTTGGCAGGGGGTAAAGAATCAGGATTAAGGGAAGCTTCAGAAAAAACATCCTGAACAACATCTAAAACAGGGGGAATTGCCAAAGGTCTATGTTGTGGCAAAAACAAAAATTCCCTAAGCCTCTTACGAGAATCTGAAAAATCCTGACCTTCCCACTTGAAATGCTCCCTCATGGAATGCAAGGTTTCAGAAAAGGAGAAATCCTCTGGAGGTGAAGCAGAAGGACAGGAATCCTCTGCATCCGAATCAGAATAGGGAGGAAAATCCTGAATATCCTCAGCTGAGGACTCAGAGTAATCTGAGGAATGTTCCATTCCCTCTAAATCTGTCTCCACCCTAGGCCTCTTTTCTGGAGGGGGCATAGAACCCCTGATCAAAGTAATCAAATCCTCTGCCATTTTCAACATATGCTTTTTAGGAACCGAGCCCGAAGAACCAGGGCTGTGGCCCGTACCAGAAGTACCAGGCCTAGCCTTAGCAGGGCCTTTAGTGACTGAAGTAGAAGGCCTAATAACCTTTTGTAAGGATGGAACCACAGAAACTTGAGAAGCACCCTCGGCCTGACCTAACTCCTGAGAGGCCAACTCCTGCAAAATTAAAGGTTCCCCCTGGGATTCAGCCGAGACCTCGGCTGGATCCACAGATTCAACCGTAGATTCCATAGAACCGGCGTCCGCAACGGACGACTCATCCGGTTTAGACCTTAAGGATTTATCTTTTCGCTTTTTTGCGGTAGCGGACTTCGGAGGATCCGACGGCATGTTGTAGTTTCACCGCTTACCGAAAGCAAGCCTAGCACAGTCTAATCTGCGTTTAATGGTGCGCTTATTAAATCTAGTGCAAAAGCGACACCCGACTACGTCGTGTTTAGGCCCTAAGCAAGGAATACAGAGAGAATGATAGTCCCTATGAGGTATCTGTTTCCCACAAGAAATACAATTATTAACTTTTCTGACATCCGGATTAACTGAGGCAAGAAAAGACAAAAGTTTTCCCCAACGGGGTACTTAGCCCAACTTGGTCTTCGGTCTGAAACTCGAAAACTGAAAATTTCAGAACGCCGAACAGCACTTGCAAACGCTGCTTCTGCTTCGGACCACGCGGCAAGAAAGACTGAGGATATGGCGTCAGTCATGCGGTTAAGTACTACTACGTACTGATGTCAGCTCCGGGCACCCATGACCCACGCCAGCCTAACTCTTTGGTATTCGGGCCGACCGAGGACAGCGGACTACCCACAGGTTATGACTGCGGCAATGTGAGACGAAGAACATCTGCCATACTTACGGATACCATTAAAGTAAAAACTCTGATAATTCTGTCTCCTATCTGTAGCTGGACTTGTCAGGAGCCTTTGCAGTCTGCCATCAACTTTTCTTCCAAGGATTAATTCTTATAAGCCTTACAGTTCCCTCAGCTAGCTGCTTCACTAGCTACCTAAAGAATTGCACCTAGTTTGTAAAATGTAATGACTCCCACTCCACATTCCTTCCAATCACTACAGGAGGTCCACCGGGGCTCCTTAATATTTTTCAAGATCTTCATAAATGACAGGCACAAGGAGTCAAAACTCTCCACCATAGTACAGTATGCTGACAACTCAGCTTTAGTTTGTTCAGCCCCATGTCTTCCACCCTTAGAAACCATCAAACAGGAAGCTTGTTGTCCACACCTTTCCATCTATTTTCTGCCCTTTTGAAAGGATTTTATGGATTTACTACTCACCACCCTCTCTTGTTGTTCCAATGGACCTCAACTTTCTTAGTGAAAAACTGCTTTCTTAGCAGCTAGGACCATGTTAAAGTAAGTTTAAGTACATTTCAATTGCATTTGATAAACGTTCCTCTGCCTTAGTGTCTCAGTTTCATCCTTTCGGTTTTCTATTGAGGTATTGCAAAATCCCCCATGTTAATGCGTTGGAAATAATGCACTTCCATGCTGGAGTTGACTTTCAAAACTGTGTCCCTGTTTGTATTTGTCCTGTTATTAAATCTTGTCCTGAGCATCCACAGCTCTTCTGTGCTGATCCTGCAGTTTAGGCTGCTTGTTTTTGCCTCCCGTAATCCATCCCGGGTGCTCCCTCCCTGCTTTAAACGCAAAAGGAATATGCCAGCCATCACCTGAAGACACCCTGAATTTTCCAGCTTGCCTGGTACTTAGAAAAATACTACCGAAAAGACCCTCCAACAAGATTGTGTGAATGTATGTTGCTTAACACTAATTAAATGTAGACTTGATGGTACTATCTATAGAGTTAGTCTGCCCTCCCGTGTGCGTGTTCTAGCAGCCTACCGCAGACCATTTGCCCTCTCCCCCTCCTGTTATCACCACCCTAGAATATATTTAAACTTAGGACTGGTCCAACTATCCCTGCTGTTTGCTATCTCCTTCTACCATTAGGTGGCAGCAACTACCAATATAAATCCTAGATATTCTTTATAATCCCAACAAGTTTTATTTTTTCACAAACTGTTGTGAGTTAATATCCTTAGACTGTAAATATCTCCCACCCACCTCCCACTGCTAAACCACCCTCTGTAAAGGCAGCCTTCATTTTCTGGCTGGAAATATTTAGCTCATACCTTCCAACTACAGCCTTTAAACTGCTCTTTGCTGATACATTTTCTGCCATACTCATCTCTATTAGCCCTTCCCCCTCCTGGAACTTTTCTTCCTACCAATTTTCCACCCCTTTAGTCCCTCCTACCTTCTACCTCTCTAGTCAAACCACCTTCCCTCCACCTATCCCCTCCCCCATAGCTAGTTTCCTCCTGGAGTTTACTTATATCTCACAAGGACTGTGGTGCCATTTTTGAATCCTGTCCTGAACATCCACAGTTCCTCTGTGCTGGTTCTGCAGTTTAGGCTGCTTGTTTTCGCCTCCAGGTAGGTCTTTTCAGCACATCTATCATTTGCAAGCCTCTAAGCAACTATTGTACTAAACTCCACATTTTTACTTGTAACTGTGTTTTAGGATTATAGATGACCTTGTGCTGATGGCTATCACTCCAATGCAATGTTTGTAACTGTGTTGTAAGGTTATTGTTGGCCTCATGCTGACGGCTTCATTTATCTGTGACCTACATGTTTTTTTGACCTCTGCAAGCTGCTTTTGGGACAAGTGTGGCTCTCTTCTACACTGACTAATGCTGTATTAATTTAGTATGGGTACAAGGGGCTTGATTAAATACTGATGGCTTGTCACGACCAGAAACCTGATGTAATGATGTCCTGTTAAAAGGACACCAACCAAAGTGCAGCGCTGAATGCTGGATAGCCTCTTAAGGTGGAATAAAAATCCCCCTTCAAGCCTTCCACTTAAAATCAGGTTTAGCAGCCATTTTTCTTTCCATTTGTAACTGTAAGAGCTCTGCACAGCTTCTACATGTTTTTTCTGCCATACTCACCTCTAGTGTTTTTTCCTGCTCCATTTGCCATACGGTCTCACCCCGCTCCCCTACCCTGCCCCCAATTCCCACTCTCCTCCGGTACTCCTAGCTTTATTCCTATCTTACCCCACACTCTCACCCTAATTACCCAACACCAGCTCTCCCCTCATTACTGCTCCCATCTATAGCCATCCTTCTTAAACTCTGTAATCTGTACTCCACCCAATAATTATATTCCCCTCCTCTTTCCTTAAATCTCTAGAATACCTCCATCAGTTTTTAAACCCTTTCTTCTTCATAGCCTTCTCTATTTTCCTAACTACTCATATCACTCTCTCTTTGCTCCAACATGCTCTCCTCAAGTTATCACACCCTCCAGTCCCCCAGCCTCCTCTTTATGTTCCTACTTCCCTTATACTTTGCTACCTCATATTCCAGCTATGCTTGTCCAATACCACCTAAAAAGACAACTACCATACAAACCCACATTCTCCCTCACTCTTACTCCCATTTCCACTCTATCTCCTCTTCTCTCATTCAGCCCCAACCCTCTGCACATATTTCACCCTAAACTCTTCTCTAAAGTCAAGACACTGTCACCTGCTTCAGTCTACCAAAATTCATGCCTGGCACACCAATATGGCTAAAGGATATCTCCTTCCACAACCTAGTCCAAGCTGGTGATATCCATCCTAACCCTGGTCCTGCATTCTTTATTAACAACACTCATCCTTTACCCTCTTCCTCCTGTCTCAACACACTAAAGATTTTTACAATTAATGCACAAAGTCTAAACAACAAAGTACACCAATTTCAAGCTTGGTTAAGTCATCACCAACTAGATATCTTAGCCGTCTCCGAAACCTGGCTCAAGCCCTTTATCTCCAACTCTGAGATTCTACCCCCAGGATTTCATTGTCTCAGAAATGACTGACTAAATAAAAAAGGTGGAGGCACTGCCCTAGTCCACTCCAACTTTCTTACCTTAATTCCCCTCCAAATTCCAATTCCAGAACACTGAACTAACTGCTGGAATTCTAAAACCAAATAAACATAAAAATGTCTGCATCACTACCCTGTATATCTCACTTGGTAACAATATCTCTGCACTCGAACATATTCTCCTATGGGCCTCTACTGAAATTAACTATGACACTTGTATCCTTGGTGCTGTGAATATCGACTGGAATAAAATCAATTGCTCCTCTCCCTCTCTATCCATTAACCTCTATAACTTCACTCAAATAATCCTCTCCATCACTCGACCTAACAAAATAACCCCTCCCGGATCCACTATAGATTGGATCCTGTAAAAACAGTATTCGAAATGAAACACTGTACTAGTAAGTGCATTTAATTTAAGTACTGGAAATGTATGCAAGTTCTTTGCTATATATGCTGCACTTTTAAGTTTTATATCATTTAACCACACTACCTGTTCTCCAAGAGAGCTTTACTTCATTGGCCATTGTTGTACAGCGTTTCATTTTGAATACTGCTTTTACTTGTTACTGATAGCTGTACTTTAGCATTAGGGGGTACCCTTTCTTTATTATAGATTGGATCCTAGTCTCAGATCCAAATAAAATAACCAATTCTGGCACAATTCCTGATACCTTTAGCGACCACCTCCCAGCCTTTATGCATCATTCAACTAGTTCCTCCCCACACCAGCATCAATACATTCAAATTCGTAACCTCAGTAGCTTAAACCCAACTACTTTCTCAAATACTTTCAAACAAATGAACTGGCAAATTCTAAACATCCTTCCTCTTGACAAGGCTATAGAATACTTCAACTCTGTCTTCCTTGATACTTTAAACTCACTAGCCCCACTAAGAAACAAAAGGATAAAAACTAAAACTGCTCCTTGGCGATCCAAAGAGACAACACAGATTATGCACCACAGAGACAAACTATGGAAGCTTTACCAAAACAGTAAACTGGCCAATACCTTGTTCCAGTATAAACAGTTCTGCAACCGTGCAAAACAACTAATCACCAAAGACAAAAAAATCCTACTATATCAAACTTCAGTCCAATAACAATAAAAAAAAAAAAAAAATTCTGGAACTCAATAAACTCACTCCTCAATCCAGGCTCCAAGAATAATACCTGTCCTGACCCAAGTAAATCTGACCTCAAATTAGGCTCTGAATTTAACAAAGTTTTCATAGAAACTATTACTACCCTCACCAAGACATTTCCCAATAGTAACCCAACTGCTCTACACCCTCCCCCTTCTAACTCACTTCATCTGTTTGAACTCAGATCCATCTCCACTAACTTTATAAAAAAAATGTTGTCCAAACTTAAACCTTGCTCTAACGCTCCTGACAATATTCCCTCTTCCTTCCTAAAATGTGCTGCTGATGGCATTATTCTCCCAATCAGCATCATTATTAACCGATCCATAAAAGAATCCTACATCCCCAAACTCTGGCACTCAGCTTATATTCTTCCTCTTCATAAAGGAGGCAAAAATACCAGCAACTCAAACTTTTGCCACATTGGTTTGCTCTCACCAATCTCCAAAATCCTAGAAAAATGCATCCACCTCCAACTTATGCCTTTCCTGACCCAAAACAATCTTCTCACTCCTACCCAGCATGGCTTCCGTCCAGGCCATAGCACAATAACTGCTCTACTCTCTTTCCTAGAAACTGTCAATCAAGCCTGAGATTCAGGACACGTAGTTTCTACTGTTGTACTCGATCTGCCTAAAACTTTTGATACCATTTCCCACAAGCACCTTCTCTGTCATCTCTCAAACCTTAAATCTCTCACATAATGATTTATCCTGGTTCTCCAGCTATCTATCAGACAGATCACAGGCAGTCAAATGGAAGACCTCCATTTCTTCCTTCCTACCTACCCCAACTAGCATACCACAGGGATCCATCCTTGGGCCAATGCTTTTTAACATCTTCATCAATAACTTTCACACTGCTATTCCTGATGCTAAAAGCATTCAATACGCAGACGATTCAACCTTAGTCTGCTCTGCCTCAAACCTCTCTGAATTGCTGACTAAAACCCAAACTGCCTTCTCGACAACTGAAAACTGGATGCGCCAAAACCAGCTCTCTCTTTCAATGCAAATAAATCAAAGATTCTACTATTCCCTCCCACAAAGACCCTCTCCTACGATAAAAGCAACTTCAAAGTCTATAGTCAAACCAACTCACCTATAGAAGTGATCCCTTCTGCCAAACCACTTGGCATTACTGTAGATGAACACCTCAAGTTTGATATTCATATTCAACAAAATATTAAGAAAACCCATCAACAGCTAGGTATTTTGTATAGGAATAATCACTTTCTCTCCAACTCTACAAGGCAAACTCTGGCCTTGACTTATCTTCTTCCTTCCTTATTTTACGGAGCCCCTCTCCTAACCAACCTGTCCTCCTCTTATCACCTCTAAACTGGAAAACAGATACAACAACATTTCTAAGTTTGCCTCTACATTTAGAAATACCACCCATCACTGCCTAACCCTACAATCCCTGAACTGGCTTGAACTCCCAAACTACCTAGACTATCTCCAACTCACTACTGCATATAGACTCATATTTCACCCAACAAAATGTCCCGCTCTAACATCCTTCCCCCTTATACACCCAACAGAGCTCTCAGATCTGAAAATCAGAACTTAATTACTATCCATAAACCTAAACGTCCTGCTGGCCAGCTTCTCCTGTCTTTCTCACTAGGCAAAAAATGGAATTCCCTTCCCTCCACACTAAGAACCATACCAAACTCAGAAAACTTCAAATCCCAACTATTCAAACACCTGTCATCTAAATGGAAATGTACCTGCCTTCACCCAGCCTAATCAAAGGGGGTTCTCTCTCTGGTTCCCAAACTCTACAACTCTCATAGTTATCTTCCTATGAGCCTATCTTAAGCTCTCAACAATTTCTATAGCTTCTCTCTAAGCTCTCAACAACTGTTACAGCTGTCTTCACATAGCCCAACCTTGTAAATATTGTAAATAGCATTCTACTGTTGATGTGTGTATGCAAAGCGTATTTACATTTTCTTAAAAGGTTTGTATGTAAACTGTTTCTACATCTAACATATCTATTTTCCTCAGATGAAACTGTATGATCCCTACCTTCAAGCTTAATGAATTTAACTATGCATGATATTGAATGCATTTATGAGTAACTATTCTACATAATATTGTCTTTAATGTTAACTGTCAGTTGTATCTAAATTGTGTAATGCATCTTGGAGCTTTTCTCCCCAGGCCTCCACTGAAAATGGGTCAATTCGGCCCAGTAGACTTCCCTGGTAATCAAACTGCAAATAAATAAAATAAATATTAATCTCTGTGCTGCTGGTACTGTGTATAGTCTGTGCCCTTCTTGACAGTGTAGTTCTTGTCATGTTTTCTGCTCTCTTCCTTTAAGATGTATAATATTAATGTATAATGGAAAGTAATGAATAAGTATTCTAGACACAAATGCTGATCTGTATACATTTCACACTTAGTACCATATGCATTTAGTAGTTTATGCCTTTAATTACCGCATTTTAAATGACTACTGTGCAGGTGTGACCTCTGAGTAACTAAGTGCTGTTGAAGTTAGTGTGCATAATCTTGTAATGTTTCTCCTCTGCTGTGCATTTCACCATACAAAGGTTTTGTCCTTCAATTTTGGAAACTGTAATTCATTGATGTAAACTGTTGGGAGTTCTTAGTGGGCATTTGTGGAAGTAACCATTGCTTATCTGGGCTTCCTGGTTAAAAGCATAAATAAGTACATAAGTAAGGGTGTGGTGTTTGTATAAAATCATTCAAGTTTGATGAAAATGCAACCATTAGTTATTTGCACATAATAGAAGCTGCAGGAAAAGCAAGGCATGTTAAACTGGTGATGCTGTAGAAGTTAGATGTTCAGATTTAGTGTTTTTAGCATTTTGTACAGTAGTAGAAAATAGAGCTTGTTTGATCAATGACACTTTTATTAAATGGCCATTTGAAGAGTTAGTTAAATTAAATGTCAGTTTGTAGTGAATAGTTATTTTTTAATGTTTTGTTTAGAAACGGTCATTCATATGAATTGATAGTGGAACTTAATCTTTGTATTTTTTGTTTGAAGTGTTTTGGGGGGGTGTGAAACCATCACAGTGTGGCCTCTTAAAGGTTTTATAAGAGGAATTGCTTGCAGTGGAGCAAGAAGAAGTTGTGATAAAAATATTGCTCACCTCCCCCCTGCACAAAAAAAAAATATATATTATTAATCTGTTGTCAATCATAACCATTTTGTTAAATTTACTTTGAGAGAGAAGCTTGAGCACTGAATTTATTTAAACTCTATTTCATGAGCACATCGCAGTCTGAAGTCTGATTATAATGCTTTGTAAAATAAAGGGAGTTTATTTACCCCACTGTTTTATCTTTTGGAAAAAGTACAGGAGCGTCAGAAGTCTAGCATCATTAGAAGCAGTAACATTACTTGTCCTGCTGTACATGTTGCCCAGAAGTGCATCTGTAATCAACCACCAGCTTTAAAAGCTGTTATTGTCCTCACACAAACAAGAAAAGTGTCTTAACAGCTTTCAGTACTGTCAGGTTTCCTGTGCATTTCTGTTGTGGCTGCCAGCTGTGTGCCAGGACAAGACAACAAGGCTGATACACAAAAACTTCACTACAGAAAGTTTCAAGGTTGTTGTTCTTGATTTTGCAGCATGATCATTGGACTCCATGTGTTATGCAGTGGAGTAAAGAGGTAAATACTGGAAGAAACCGCATCTTAATTCTTGGTACATGGAGCTTTAGCTACCCCAATTAAGTACTAGTTGCTGAGGAAAAAAAGTGAATAAGCACAACATGTTTTGCAGTCCTGAAAGCTGTAACAAACTTGGCATTGCAGCCCAGTTAGGCAGTATCTTTAAATTTTGTTAAAAAGGTCACCCTATCACACTATTTTATGTGTGGCACCACAAAGTGTATTGCAGGTTTCAGAGCTTCAAAAGCACTAAAATCATTACCGTGCTCAGAGGTACTTGAGGTTTCTTATTTGGTCTCCGATCTTAACCAGCTTATGTGTTTGAGATATGGATGTCAAGAAATTCACCTTGAGAGCAAAACTGAAGAGCTGAATCTTGACAACCCTGTCTAGAGCATATAGCTGCTTTGTTTTAATTGGAGAGACCTGGTTGTTGTTTGTGGTGAATGGAGTGTAGAAGCTGTTAATGTTTTGCAGTGTTGAAAGCTGTAATACTCTTACCAGTGTTACTGTGTGGCACCAGTGGCTACTCTGTGGCACTTACCAGTGCCACACAGAGTGGCCACCACCGAAGAGTGATGTGAAGCACATCCATCCATCTTCAACATCTTTTTCCCATTTTGCACATGAGGCCGGGGTGTTACTTTGACAGTAACAATCATCTCGAGTCAAGGTGTACACCGCCGGGTGGCTAGCCCTGCCACGGTGGTTCATCCGTACCACTCACTTGCACTCGCAGCTATGGCCAATTCAGAGTGTCCTATCCACCTACTGCATATCTTTGGAGTGTGGGAGGAAACCGGAATACCCAGAGGAAACTCACACTGACTGCAGGGAGGACATGCAGACTCTGTACAGAAGGCATCCCAGCTGAGAATCAAACCAGAGAACCTCTTGCTGTGAGGCAACAATGCTAACCGCTGCACCACCATGACCATGCAATATATGTGAACATTGTTGCTTCTCTCTTCTGTGGTGACTGCTGACCATTGCTAATGGTCAAGTGCAAGAGTAAAACTCAACAGCAGTGAACTTTGCAATGCACTGTTTAGCTTGTGCTTCAGTAATAAGGTGTAAACTTTTTTGTTTAGAGAACTGTCCCGAGTGCATGTTTACACATATGCAAGGCATGTGACAGCTTATGGCAGAGATCACTGTTACTAGGGGCCTGTGTTAGCTTGTGCAGTAATGGTTATCACTGCTGAAAAAAATGCTTTGTGGTGAGCAATCCTAGAAGTTATTAATCAATGTTCTTATGACTTGTATATCTTAAGGTCTGTATTTATGAGAATATCTCACTCAGTTGTACTTTGTCAAACTATTCATTTAGGATTCACTTTGCTTTTACACCCTTCATGATTTTGCTAGTGTTTTTGATTTCAGCAAAGACAGACCATTTGGACACCTTCAATTACAAAAGTACACTTACCCCCATGCCATTTTTTTTGTTTACATTTAAATGATCTTCTCTTCAAAAATGATGGAGCAGCACAGGAATGTTTTCTGCTTGCACTTTGAAGATCTGTTTTGACAAAAGATACAAATGCTTTCAGTGATGTATCTGTCAGGAACTTAATTTTGCAGTTGCACTGACATCACATAACTGCACTGCCTGTAGCAAATAGGCATAAGTAGAATGTGTTGTATATATGTTGCAGAGAACAGCACTGTTTGAAGACTTTCCAAGACTGTGTGCGTCTTAAGTGAGTATTTCAAAAAATCTATTTTTTTTTCCTTCTAAAAACTCAGGTTGCGGCAGGTGAAAGTTGAGAAGGAGAACATGGATACGAAGCTGGGGAACCTGGAGAATCATCTGTCAGATATGCAGAATGAACTTTTTCACGCACAGAAATCTCAAGGCAATTCAGCAGACAGAGATACTATAGAAGTGGTATGTGACCCTCTGATTTTCTTAAAAATGAAGCCATGGCTGATCCTTCAAAACAGTGTCAGTATTGCAAGCACTGCAAAAGGTCAAAGTTCAGTTTCTCATGTAGTTATGAAATGTATATTTCTTGAGTTTGGATGGCTGTTCCAGAATGCTGACATTAAGTGACCACAGCTAGTAAAGTGACTAATGAGAAAATAGGAAAAGAAGCTAAATCTGGGTAGGTTACACCCACACACACCCACTAGTCTGTGTTCGTGTATCGAAAAAACATTACATCGAATGGCTACTAATCAGATGTTAAACAGCGAAAGTTTAACGTTCAGATAAAGCTTAATGAAAAATAATTCATCAAATGACCATAGCTGGCCAACATCTTGAATGTAACCAGCCAAGGTGGGGAGCTCCACCCCCCCACACACACAACCTCTGACTATATATAACAACTCCAAGATTGCACTATATTGGGAGTAGGCCAAATTTTAAAAAGTTCCCTTCCCTTACATTATGCATCTCTGTACTTTCTGGTTGTTGGCCAACTGTAGCCATTTGATTATTTTTCGCTTTTAAGCATGTTTGGAAAGTTGAACTTTTCCAGTTTAATGTTCGATTAGTAGCCGTTTGCTGTAATGTTTTTTCGATGCATGAACATAGAACCCCCCCCCCCCCGACACACACACACACACTTCCTTTCCACATGGGGCAAACCCTTTACACCTTTGGTAGTTGAGCTGATTTTGGCTTAGCAAATGTAGCGCTTCTTTGCCCAGTTTTCTTAATTTTTGTGTTGAAGTTCGTTATTTATGGGAACATAATTAAAACTTTCTCTGCTTTTGAAGGGGAAGGCTTTATGAGCAGAGCTTTTGCTCTGAGTTAAGCTGAGATCATTTTTTACTTGCTATTTGAACTGAATTTTTTGCATTTTGAAATTATTAAACTTGCTGGATTACAGTTTTAAGTTTAGAGTTTGTTGGCTTTATAACTTCTGGTTTATGTTTCAAAATGTGGTGTGTTGAAGAAAAGTGAATTGTATAGTAGTAGTACATTTGTAGAAGGCTTGTAAAATATTTGATTGGTAGTTATTTGAATTTGAAAGCATGCATTGTTTTAGTCCTGATATCTACGTTGTATTTATTTTCAGTTGCACTGGCTTTAGACCTTTTATTTCAACTGTTAGTTTGTTAAATTTTACTTTTCATGTTTAAGTTAAGAAGTAGTCTTAATTGCTGTTTCAAGAGTTTTTGTATACAAGTATGTATTTTTCATTTCACGTACATAGATTAGTCTGTTTTTGAAATGCAGCGTAATGTAGAATATAACTGTTTTGTGTCTGTTATTTTATAGGCTAGGATTAGCTGTCAGTTGCTTGTACTCTGCTTAAAAAGACCATGGACATTTGGGGAGGAAATATGTAAGACATCTCATCTAGACAAAATAAATACTGCTGCTTTTTATGGGAATCAGATATTGTTAGCGTAGAATAGGTGTTCACAGCTTGCCTCATACTTTTATCTTGTGTGGTGTTTGTCAAAAACAAGTCATTGGAAACAGCTAAGGTAGAAAGGGCTTGCTAGGTGCTAATGAATTAAAATTATACAAAACAAAAAAATCTAAGAAAGGAGTATGCGTGCATGTGTGTGTGTGTGTGTGTGGCAGGAGGCAAGGGGAGAAAAGCAAAATTCTCAAGGAGGCTGTGGAGCAGGAGCTTGGGTGTCAAGGGATATGAGGTGTGCATGAGATTGGGGCAACTTTGGGGAGAAATTGAGATGTAGGACAGTGTACTGGATAGGTAGGAGAGAGTTAACAGAGAGCAGCTAAAGAAAATTGAATAACAGGAGGTCAGGAGAAAGACTGTAATGGAAATTGCAGGGTGGGTACAGGAAACTGCTCATGGGCATAGGTACTTGGGGTAGTACAGGTAAGAAGCACAGGTATGAGGACACTGGAAAGGAGCATAAGATAGGTAGGAAATTAGGAAACAAAAGAGAGAAGATGATGGAAGGAACCAGGGAAGAGATGACCAGGAGAAGGAAGCCCAAATGTGAGGACAGAAGAAGGCAGCATTAGCAATTTATGAAGAGGTGGCAGATCCAAAAATTGGCTATGTGGACTGGAACACGAACAGGATAGTGGAAGTAAAGTGAGCAGGAAGGATTTGGCCTTAAGGGAGAAAAGAAGGTAGCATCAGAATAGATGGTCGGGAAGATGAGAAGTAATGTAGGGAGTCAAAATACAGAGTGTTGCTGTGGTGAAGGACTGTATCATTAGGGACATCAGGCTTTAATATATGAGGAGGAAAGAAGAGTTTAGTGACAACAGAGGAATTAGACAGGAAAGTGGCCCTTAGAGTGTGTATAGAGTAGAAGGGCAAAGTGTAACAGAAGGAGTAGTACTAGAAGAGTGAGGGGGCATAACATCAAAGGGAATTGGTAGTGTATAACTGTTGGGTAACGGTAGGGAGGGTTTGTAAGAAGAGTACATGGAGGGATGGAAGGGAAATCACTTGCAGCAGATGAAGATATTCAATAGCTGAAGTTAAAGGGGCCTGTGAAGTGCATTTGGGGGAATCTTACAGGTAGGAGAGTGTTGAACATGCGCCTGGAATTGAAACAGGAGAAAGGGAGCCAGTATGAAGACTGCAATGGAGATATTGATTATTGGAGACAGCTTCTTTAAGGGGTTAACAATCTTGGAAACATTTATAAGCTTAGACCATAATAAAGATGTGGGAGTAGGTGGGCATTTTGGCCAATGTATTCTGCAGAAGCAGGATTGGACACACGTTGCGGTGTATATAGATGCAGATGACTTGGAAAAAAAGACAGTTGAGTTCGTAACAAACCATGCCAGACGGATAACAAAGAAAGGCCAGGCTAGGGGATTGGAAGTAGCATTCTCAGAAGTTATAGCTCTACCAACAGCTTGCACAGTCAGGAAGGTGAACATTAGAGTGTATAATCACAAAGGAGACAAGGGCTTAGCACTGGTGGAATGGTGAGGTAATTGGCAGGGTGACAAGCTGTATGTCAAGGCAGGCTCTATCATAGTGTACCCTGACAGAGGTGCTTGAGCTGGGTTGGAGTGTTTGAATGGTACAACTCAGAGATGGTTCCATTAAGTTAGTAAATAAATATGATGTCACAGAAGCAAGGGGATTAGTATACAGGCAGAAGGTGGAAAAAGCAGACACAAAATATAATTAATGAGCAAGTAAGTTGCTGCTCGGAGCCCAGCAGGACAATTACTACTGTACAGTGCAAGGAGACTGCTAAGGAAGATGTAGTAGCTACAAGCAGTGTTACAGGAGGAAGAGGTTATCTTTACCAGTACTGCAGAAAAGTGTATGACTGACAAAAGAGGGTGGGGCTTGTAGGTGCCAGGTTAAAGGTTCCCTAAGAAATGACAGTGAAGGGAAGGACTGGAAATGACTACACTGAATTGAAGACCAAACTTCTAGACGTCCTAAGTGATGTAAGTGCAATTGTTTTCCTGTTGACTGATCTAAGCCTTTAATCAAACAGTTAGCCCCTTGCAACTAGTCTGTATCTGATCCTGAAAATTCTCTCCTGGAATGGTTTAAGTCAATTAAAATTTGACATCACACTGTTATTTCACTCCACAGTGAAACAAACTACAAATATTTTACTGCTTTTCTTTTTCAATTGTAGTAGTACTGTAACTCGCTGTGTTCACTTCAGCTGTTATGGCTGTCCTTGCTTGAAATTGTTAATATTATGATTAAACTTTGTGCCTTCTGGACCTAGATCATGACTTGAAAATTGTCTTCGGGCCAGTCGTCTTACTAGGTGGCAGCAGTTGTTTTTAACTGGTTTTCATAGTATGCATTTAGGAATTTTTATGTTTTATTGCTATGCTGTGCTGTTCTCAAGGAATTTGACTGTACTGTTTTTTTTCTTTTTTTCCTTTTTTGGGTTACAGCCACTTGAAAGCAGTGAATTTTCAATGTTGGAAATACATAGCAATTCTAAATGCAACAGATAGGAACCTACAGCTTTTATGTTTTCTTTATGTAGAGAGCTAAATTAATCAAATATATACATAAGACATCAAATATTCACTCAGTCATTTTATTATGCAATTCTGGCAATCTGTTGCTCTGACGCTCCTTCTTTGAGTCTCGCGGAACTATATTTAATGGCTTTGGACATGTATATCCTACCATGATCAAGCACATGTATACTGTTAGAACTAGGTGATGAGTAGTTAAGTAATTTTTTTATATATATTTAAGTTATACTAGAAATATATATATATTTTTTTAACTGTACATTGGTAGATAGTATATTGTCTAACTTGCTGTTAGAGCTTCTACAACTGATTGGATAGCTTGATGTCATAATTGGAATCAGTCACTGATTTGTTCTTTCGATTTTAAATAGAGAATGTTAATCTGTGTTTTTTTAAGTCTCATGAAGTGTTAAGGTCAACGTGAAAGTGCTTACTAAGGTATAATAATAAAAGCTTTTTTGGTTTATTTTACACAGCCATGTTTGTTGTCACTCAGTTTTTATTCTGGTTTTGCTTGTTGCGTACTGGTGTGACAGTTTCATCCCAGCTGTGTGGTTGTTTTTATTTTTCTGGAATATGAAACTTGTGTTTTTTATTGCTTTCTTGTTTGCTTTGTGCTTAAATTTAAGTACCTAAATATAAGTAAGATTAGAGCAGGAGGAAGAATAATAAATTAAGTAAGGGATGTCATCAGATGTGAAGTTAGAGAAGATGAGGAAAACCAGACCATGAAGTGGATATCAGTTAGAAGCGGTCTCTAAGCATCCTGGAGGCTTAGGTTATGGGGAGAAGACTGTTGGATTGATGCATTGTTTTTGCTTCTGACAAATCAAGGGACAACAATGAGATATTGGAATAGTGAATAAGTGTGGAGTAGTTGAAGGATGTGAACTTGTTAGGAGAAAACGAGGAAATTCTGAGCTGCAGGATAACAAAGGCATGAGAATTGCTTGTGATCTTGGATTGTTTAGGGTTCAACCAGCTTTATACCAGACTATACCAAAAGGGGCCTTAACCAAGATAAAAGGTGTCACGGGTGTCTATTTGAAGGCTTCATTTGAATGGATAATATAGGCAAGATGAAATGGAAGTTGTAGGATTCCATTTTTTGTCTGGTGGATTATGGAGAGCTGAGGAAGATGTGTGAAGATTAGTTAGTGGTACAGAACAGGTCAGTAGGAGTGGACCATAGTTCTTTGTTTTATGGACAAGAGTTGGAGGACAAGATCGTTGTGATAAAGGTAGGAGTGTAATGCAAGTAAT
Source organism: Protopterus annectens (assembly GCF_019279795.1). Lineage (NCBI taxonomy): Eukaryota > Metazoa > Chordata > Ceratodontiformes > Protopteridae > Protopterus > Protopterus annectens. Next base: position 1,107,880,632 of record NC_056741.1, read on the forward strand.
TAAGGCAAAAGAGAAGATATACAAGATGTGGAAGTGAGAGGGTGATTGACAGGCAGGAGGCACAATTCAGGCTGGTAAGTGTAGTAGATGTTCAACTTCAAAAGGGTTTCAAGACAAAGCAGTAAAAATTTGAAATGTATAACACAAAAGAGGAGTGTATAGACGAGAGCTACTGAGGTTGAGTAAATATTGGAATAGGAGCATAGACAGTAGGAAGAAATCAGAGGCAATTGGTGAATACTTTGCCTCAGAGTCTGCATTAAGGAAGATGAGAGAAGGGAAGAACAGTGAATGGACATCATGATAGAGACAGAAGAGGTGATGAGGGACGTGGCTGTGTTAAAGGAAAATAAGATGCGGGGTTCAGATCATATTCCTTCTGGGGGCTTCTGATCTTATGAATAAACTTGTTGATGCCCTAGCTGAGATCTTAAAAGATCATTGGCTGTTGCAGAAGTGCCTGAACACCAGATAAGAGTGGTACCATTATACCAGGGTTGGGGTGGAACAGTGCAGAGAACTACAAACCTGTAAGCGTAACAGTAATAGTAAGAAAAAAGATAAATGTGGTCCCTAGGAAATCACAACAAGGCCACATATACGGGATTTTTATTCCACAGCATCACAGGGATTCTCTTTGCATATCTATCCCCTCCAACCCGTCGATCCAACAGCCCGTGTGAGTCCTTAAGTGTATCGTGGTGTCCCGCTCCTGTGGATCTTTTGATTTTTTGAGGTGAAGCATTATCATCCAAATCTGGGTTTGGATGGCTAGGGTTTATGTTTAAGCAAGGTCACCTCTATGCAGCTGGCTCAGGACTAGAGCTGAGCTCGGCAAAAGCAAAGGGCAGGATAGACAGATGTTTGAGACCCTTTTTTTGGTTGGTGACTTTGTGTGGCCTCCTTTGCTGCAAGAGGAGTGTACCACATACATTCATTCGAATGCATTGTATACACAATCAGTGGTCTGATGAGTATTAGTATAGGGGAGACTATTGACCCTTGATCTAGATGAGAATCCCTTCATGATAAGGTGGGCAACGTAGAAGGTCTTCCTAACTACTTTAGCTACATGGGTGTCGAATGACAGACTACTATCAACCTGGGTCCCCAGGTCCCTGATAACTTCTTCTGTGCTCAGTGGATTGCCACCTATTTGGTAGCTATGTTTGGTAACTTTTGTAGAGGGCAGTCAGCAAGGTCTTGTGTATGGAAGTAGTTTTTCACAGAAATGGGTTCAGTTTTATAACTGGATTAAAGGAAAACTTGATAGGGAGAGTCGTTTTGGATGATGTCTACCTGAACTTTACTGACAGCATTGATTCCTTTCTACTCTGACCGCAAGGAAAATTGCAGTGGTGTTGAGAGTTAGCCAGAGACTCAAGAATGTGACTGCAACATGGCTGTAGTATGGAACATGGACATTTATAATAAAATGAATGATAACACTTGTAAGGGAAGTCACTAGAGGATTACTGCAGAGGTCTTTCCTGAGTGCAGTATTTTTCATTGTGTTCATTTCAGAGGTGTCAAGGAAACTGAGAGTAAGACCATCCTCTTAATGACAGAAGGTTGTACATATTGGTAGAGGGAGGGAGGGGTGGTGAGAGTGTAAGGGAGCCTTAAAAGGTTAAACAGGTGGGCAGAAAGATGGGAGGTGAGGCTTACTGTACACATATATAAAATACTGCTGTGATAGATTCAAAGCAAGGGGATGTAGAGGTGATAATCACCTCTGGCTTTGGCAACCAGGTGCAGATTGAGAGGGCTGTGACAGCAGCAAACAGAACGTTGGTGTCCTCCCTACAGGGAGAAGGATTGCAGAAGCAAGTAATGCTTGTATTGTGTTGGCTCCCGGTCAAGACATATGCTGGTATTATATACACTTCTATAGGCCATATAAAGAGAAAGAGAGTACCGAAAAGGGTTCAGAGAAAAGCTATCAAAGTGTTTGAGATGGAAAAGAAAAAGTAGGATGAATGACTAAGAGGAGCTGTAGCTCTCCTCACTGGAGACAAGAAGTGATTAATTGAAAGGGACACAATATGTGTGTGCTTCTGGAAGATGCATAGGAGTCACCTTGCGCAGGTAGGATGGTGGGGAGGAGGATATGGGCTGCAGAAGGTGACTGACAGATATTCCTTGAATCTGCAGAAATACTTCTTCCATAACATCTGTTCTATGACTGTACACAACCCTTTCTGGAAAGAAGTTCAAAGTGACATTGAAGTCATGGGGCAGTTGTCAAATGGTTGAGAGAGGAGGGAGGAATGGAGGTAGAATGTTTGATACATCTGAAGGACAGACTATACCAACGTCTTTTCTCCTGCTGACCTGAAAAATAATTTAATATGGAGTCCTGGGGCATGTTGGTTGATATTGGCAGTAAAGAACTTGAAATATACTTAACCATTTTGTTTTATTGATTGCATCAGCAGGAGGAGACTGAGTTGCAGAAAATATTGCTGAATATTGGGCCAGCTCCACTGCGTGAGGTTTTAGCATCAACTGTGCTTCATATGACTTTTGCTCGATTAAATAAGGTGTTGGAAGAATCGGCTAGGAGACGGAGTGGTTGATGCTAGCTCATTCATCCTAGGGGAGAGTGTTAAAGTCCCACTGCAGTTGCTTTATATAGGAGAAGACCCAGGAGTGCATTTTCTTGTAGAGACCCTCTGGAGTGAGAGCCTGCCAAAGGATTAAGATGCACTCTAGATGAAGTTGGAGGTGTACTTAAAAATGCATTCAAGCAGAACTAGTGCATCAGGTATTGTACAGCACTTTCTGGTCAACAGGATGAGTTGTCCATACAAAAAAATGTCCTAACTCCCAACTGGAATATATTGACAATTCTCTGCTGTCTGTGTCCTAGGATGACGATCAGAAGGAATCAATGACCCAGTGGGAGATTTGTCCTTAATGGTCACAGATTGAGTTTGTCAATAATATTATGTAGCTGATTATGGAGACTTGTTTTATTGAGCTACCTGTGAGCTAAATTAGTGAGAAAGAGTCTAGAGTTATTACTGAATTGAGATCATGACTGACTGGTATAGCATTACATTGTTTGCATACAGGACTGCAGGGCTACATTACAGTTGAAGTTTACTGGTGGGAAGATGAAAAATAGGCCTACTACAAATTTTTATGGCATTTGGTGTGTTATAACTGGAGTTGGAAATCCCCACCCTCCAAATTTATGTATTGAATGGTCATACTACTAGAAAAACTGTCACAGCCGAATTTGTAATATAAAGTTTGGAAAAAGTATTTATTGTCATTTATTTACTTGTAAAGCCTGAATAGTCCTAAAATACCCATTTTCAGCAGAAGAGTGGGGAGAAAAGTTCCACATATATCAACATGCAATATATTTGAGACAGTGGAAACATTTATAGTTCACAATCAAGTTCCAGCACCTGTAACAGCTTGCTCCTTTAGGTGCAGGAGTAGTCTGGGGTAAGAGATTCCTTGCCAGTCATAATGTTCTGTTCTCCTGATGTTTTATCTAGTAGTGATGTTCACAAGAAGAAGAAACACAAAATACACCATATAGTTGAAGATCAGGTTATAGCTGTTTGTAAGGCCAATGTGGTTTCCTTGGCCAAGAGTCTTTTGAAGACAGCTAATTCTAGTGGTTGGACCTGATTCTTCAGAAGGTGAACCTGAGCTTAAGTCCAAGCAAGTGTTCAGTTTTCTCAGATGATTGCTAGATTTTGTGATGATTATACTTGGAAGTAGTCTGGAACTACCTCAGAGCTAAATAAGGATATATGACCTGGAGGATGACTTCAATTTCTATGACTATCCTCCCTTTCTTACCAGCCTTGGAAGAGGTTTATAAAGTAGCCTGCAGGACACCAATATCTATTCCAACAGTTCCTAAAAAGGCTCGGATAAAGTAGAGGATCTCCTTGGATATGTCTCTCCTCTCATTTGCCTACTGACCCAGCTACATGCTCAAATAGTGTTTGGCTTCATGTAATCCAGTGCTCCCTGTATTTAAGGTCTACACATTGTTTGGATGATTTTGCTGCATCCTTACCTGCAGAACAAAAGTCTTGTATGAATGAAATTGTTTCTAATTTGACTCTGGTTTAGAAACATGCTTTGTGATGTGGGCTTGAATGTGCAGATACAGTCTCAAGAAATGCTGCTGCTTTTTTTTGTATTGAGACGGTATGCTTGGTTATATAATCTGAACTTCTCTGATTTAAAAGCCAAAATATTGAATGCATCTTCAAGTTCTGAATTGGTGTTTGGGTCCTCTGTTTCACAGATTCTCAAAGAGTGGGATGATAAAAGCAGATCAATGCCTGTGGGTATCTAGGATGTTTCTTGTACCCAAGTTCTCCCCAAACAAGGTATCTTCTTTCAAGGGACAAAACAAACAAAAATCCCAACCTAACAAAAGTCAGAGATGCAAAGTGAAGTGGCAGGAGGATAATTTTCAAAACCAAAGAAGGTGTTTCTTTCTGAAAAAGGATCGACACCATGCAAAAGAATGACTATGCAGAGTCAGAGTACCCCCCCCCCCCCTTCTCTTCCTCCTTCCTCAGGCTCTCTCTCAACCTTGCAGCCTGGATGCAAATAGTCTCAAACAAATGAGTTCTGAGAATAATTCAGATTGGGTACACTTGACAGTGGATGGAAAATCATCCCCCACTAGGGGAATTCTTATGTACTCCCCAAACCAGATAAGTGGTTTTCTCCAGTACTCCATCATATGGTAGAAGCAGGGGTCATAGAACCATTGCCTGCAATACAGAGGCAAAGGATTTTACTCCATTTTTGATACCAAATGAGAAACACTCCTGGAGATCTGTCCTAGATTTTTCCTTTCAAAAAACCTTTGTAAAAGTTCTGAAATTCAAAATGCTTACCTTTTACTGTCAGTCCTAGCATTGCCTCCAGGTGTTTGTAGTTTTTTATTTTGTTATCAGCTCAACATTTAAGGTTGAAATGTCTACATTTTGCATTGATTACTGTGCCATTATGCAGGTGTTGAGTTTTTTATTTTCTGCCGCTGTTGTATGTGGCTATCTCTATCATTATCCTAAGCCATCAATAATGCAGGTTAACAATGTATGCTTGTGTGTGGAAAGTGGTGGGAAAAGGTGACTTTTAGATTTAGTCCATGAGTGTTAGCTGTTCATATTTGCTGAAGTAAATTACTCAGCATGCATCAAAATTATTTTTTTTTTTTTTTGAGTTTCAGTCAGATAAGGTGGAACAGTGCTGGTAAAGGAAAATAACTGGAAAGGCAGTCATAATGCTATCAGGACTAATGTGGAATATATGTTTTTGTGTGTACTTGTAGATAATGGCCAACAAAGGACTCTTGTGTTACTATCTGTGTTTACAGAAGTAATATATGAAGCGTCAGTAAGATGTTCTGAAGTAAGAAAAATGTAATTTCATTGAAGAAGTCTGTCCTTTGAGTAGCTTTTCATAGGCATTTGCTTGCTACCATCGCTAATGAAATAAAGCTGTAATAAAGGCTACCCAAGTATTTTAGAATACAATATTAACTACATAGTAACATAAGATGTTTATAAAGCTTAAACTGCTGTTTGTGTGCCATTATATATTTCAAGTGGTATCACTTTTAACTGCATAATGAAACATGCTTGTTTGACTTTTTCCATTTTGTTTTATATTTGACTTTGTCTTTTCAGGAGCTGCTAGAATCTAAGGTACAGCTGCAGGAAGTGGAACTCCTAAGACAGAAGCAGGATGAGATTTTGCATCAACGTGAGAGGGAGCTAACAGCATTAAAAGGAGCCCTGAAGGAAGAAGTAGCTAACCATGATAAAGAGATGGACCGTCTGCGACTGCAGTATCAGACAGACATGGAGCAACTCAGGAAGAACATTGAACAAATTTCTGAGGTAAGTAACATGCATCTTTCCTTCTGCCTAGCATACATACAAACTCACACGATTTTGTGGATGTCAACTGTACCTATTAATTGTCAAGAATTTTGCAGAATGTTCCTCATTTTGTCTCATATTTTTGCCCTTTACTTTGAACATTTTTTTTATTTTCTGATAAATTAATGAGGATTAGTCGCTCAGTAATGCCAGATGTTAGAGTTTCATACTTTGTATTCTGCAGAGAGTACATGTTGATGCAAAGCCTGTTTAACTTTCTAAGTAAATTCAAATACTTAAAAATGTCCTTGGTTTTGGGTTTCTGTCTTCCCTATTATTTGGTTGGGTTGTATGTCCAGGGTGAATGGGTTTGTTTACTGATGATCAGAATATTTTAGGGTTAGTATACTATGTATTTTGATGGCTGATGTAAGATGTTTTATCTGATTTGATCTAAATTCTGGACTGATTTCTAAGCTGTTTGAAAATCTAAAGATTGTTTTCATTTTTGTTTTTGTTTCCATTGACTCCAGGCTTAGACTCCAATTATCATTAGTAGGTTTATTTGTTTTGTTAACCAAGGAGATGGGTTGAATTTAACTGTCTTATACTCAACCATGCCCTGGTTAGAAATATCTAGGAAAATGCTGTTGAAGAAGGATATACCTTCATCTAGTAGAAGTTGCTTTAGTAGCTGCCAGCTGATTGATTTTAAGGTAGTGGTAAAGATATCTTTATCAGAGTTGTGTTGTGTTGTGAGATTAATAGATATGTTGTGCTTTTGGGGTGAATGGATAACCCCTTCCAGTAATGGTGGGTAGGTGCTCACTTAGATTGTCTGGTAGGGAGCCAATGGAAGCAATTTTTTATGAAAGTGTGTGAGGACCCAGTCCAGAGTGCTGTATCTGTTACTGCGTTTATCATAGCTTGTTAGGGTTTCCATAAGTTGAGTAAATCCGTCAAGCTTCATGTTTTTGTTGGAGGATGTATTTTTTTGAGTTAACCAATCAGTATTAAAATCTCACATAATGGTTTATTGACAGGTGTGTAAAGAAACCCAGAAGAGGAATTCCTCAGTTGTGTTGATGCTATTTCCAGGGGGATGTATACTTTTAAAATTGGCACCATTTTTGAACTCCTGGTTAGGATTCACCACCTCGCTCTACCCTACTGGGCAGGTTACGCGGTAGTGCTGCTTCGCTCACCCCCTGTACTCCACTCCTGAAGGTCCCTCTCTACCTCTTGAATATACGGACTTCATCCAGCAAAAGCTCCGCCGGTTTACCTGGACTTTTCCTGCTCTAGCCTGGGCTTACCAGAAAAGAACCTCAGTGGGGACTCCCTCACTTATTTTCTCAGTAAATTACTCCACTCCTGAAGGTCCCTCTCTACCTCCTGAATATACGGACTTCATCCTGCAAAAGCTGTGCCGGTTTACCTGCACCTTTCCTGCTCACTAGCCTGGGCTTACCAGAAAAGAACCTCAGTGGGGACTCTCACCTATTTTCTCAGTAAATGCATGTAGCCTTACACCAGAATCAATTATCTAAACATCCTTATTTGTTAGCCTGTCCCTCAGTGTGTGTGACTCTGCAGCCTACCGCAGACGCTAAAACTCCCCTCTCACACTGGTACTTGCTGACCTCCAGCCTCTTATCCCATCTGTTGTATCCCATTGGAGACATACCCCCTTATTATTTTTATTTTTACTTCTATCTTCCTTTACCTTAAGAGACTTGCCCATTTGCTTTATTTTTCCCACTATACTTCTCTGCCTGCCACTTCTCCTTTCTCCACTAGGTGGCAGCAACATTCCAACTTTTGCCTGTTTAATTCTATTGTTGTTGTGTCTTTCGGCTTTTCCCGGTTAGGGGTCGACACAGCGGAACTCCGGTCCGCTAATGATTGGCAGTAGATTTTTATGTGCCGAGTTTCCGGCCCTGACACACAACCTTCAACGAAGGTACACCCATTCACGCATGTCTCCACACAGAAGACGCTCTAGCTGAGAATCGAACAGGACAATGTCTTACTGTGAGGCGACAACGCTACCGCAGCACCACCACCGAAGTGCCTGTTTAATTCTATTAATCTTTTTAAATCCAACTTTACCTCTAAATACTGCTAAAGCCACAACCTTCCCCTAACTTTACTGTACTTTCCCTACACCTGGTAACCTCCCCATCCTTTCTAAACTAACTAAGATACATAACTCCCTATATATTTTTCTTTTCCCCTGTGTTGCTCAAACTCTAATTTGTTTCCACTCAGTCATACAGTACTTTTACCTACTTACCTCTGCTCTAACCTGCAGTGGCTGATACTTTTTCAGCTGGACTCTTCTGCCCTTGTTGCACTATCCCACTTCATTCATCCTCTAGGCTCACTCCGCTTCCCTACCCTTGCCCCCAGTTCCCACCCACCCACCCCCAGGGCTCCTACATTTATTGTCATCCCATACTCCCTCCCTCTTACATCACCCAATCCTCACACAACATTGTTCCTCCCACTTCCCCCTAAACTACCTCCCTCTCTACCAACCACACCTTATTTAGCACTCCTCCTCCTCGCCCACCAGCCCTACCTAACTCTGTCTGACCTAAACATCTTTTCACCTCAAATCAGACTACATCTACAATGCTCACTTTTCCTACTACAATCCTTACCCCTACATCACTCCTACTCCTCATTCTATTTCCTCTGTATCATGCCACCTCTTATACCAGCCTCCACCTCTACCTCCACACCCCCACCTTACAAATCACTTCCACAATATCCCTGCCTCTTTAATTCCCTTTTACCCCACCCTTCTATTAAAATTAAAACTCTTCCAAATCCCGACTAAATTCTACAAACCTAAACCCACTCCCTACCATCCACTCCTAACCAAACACAATCCTAACAAACTTATTCCCCTTCTCTCCTACCTCTGCTTATTAGGCGACAATCATCCCAACCCTGGACCAAACATTTCTCAAACAAAAAAACCTTAGCTCCAACAACAAACCCATCGGTAAATACCTCAAATTCCTCACCATCAACGCCCAAAGCTTAGCTAATAAGCTTACCCTCTTTCATGCCTGGCTCAACCATAATTCACCTGACATAGTAGCCGTCTCTGAAACCTGGTTAAAACCACACATAACCGACTCAGAATTCCTTCCCCCCAGATATCAATCTCTCCGATCTGACCGCCTAAGTAAAAGAGGTGGTGGTGTAGCTCTAATCTACTCCAACCACTTATCCATCACTCCCTTCCCTAATCCTATCCCTTCCTTTAATAATGCTGAACTAGTAACTGGCCTTCTAAAATTAAATGACCATAAAAGTATTTGCATCATCTCCCTCTGTATTCCTCCTGGTAACAACACCAATACCTTGGAAAACATCCTCTCCTGGACCTCCTCTAATATTAAACTTGAAACCTACATTATGGGAGATGTAAATACTGACTGTCAAAAAAGTCATTGACTCTAATCCCACCATGTCAATCAATTTCTTCAACTTCACTCAACTCATTAACTCCATTGCTAGGCCCAATAAAACCAACCAGCCAGGCTCCATCCTTGACTGGATCCTGGTATCTCACCCTAACAGAACCACAACATCTGGTGTCACTCCCGACCCATTAGGAGACCACTTCCCTGCCTTCAGCCATAGAGCTGCATCCTCTTCCTCACATTCCCACCAACTCTTACATACTCGTAAACTTACTAACTTTAACCCTTCTACCCTCTCTGACTCCCTTAAGTTCACTAACTGGAACCCACTAAAAACCCTACCTCTAGACGAAGCCATTGACTAGTTCAACTCTACATTCCTAACTGTCCTAAACTCCCTAGCTCCAATAAGAACAAAAAGAGTTAAAACCAAGACTGCCCCATGGCTAACCAAAGAAACCAAAAAAATTATGTAACAAAGAGACAAATCCTGGAAAACCTATCTCCAACATAAACAGCCTGTATTTTTATTTAAATACAAACAGCTGCTAAACCTAGCCAAAAAACAAGTCATTGAAGATAAAAAAAAAATCCTACTACAACCATCTCCAAATAAATAATGTAAAAATCCCCAAACAATTCTGGAACTCTATTAATTCCCTTCTCAAGCCTGGTATAAAAAACAACCTGTGTCCTGATACTAGCAAATCTGACCAAGAAATTGCCAAACTATTCAACACCTTCTTCACTTCTTCTATTGCTGAGCTAACCAAAACCTTCCCCAACAACAGCCCCCTACCCCCCTCTGCCCAAGCTTCCTCCTCTTTTCCCACACCCCCTACTTTTGAACTTAAACCTGTATCCACCTACCTTATAAAAAAACTTCTGTCCAAACTTAAAAACCTTGCACCAATGCCCCCGACAACATCCCTTCCTCCTTCCTAAAAATTGCCTCAGACAGTATTGCTCTCCCTGTCAGCATCCTGATAAATAGATCACTACTCGAGTCCCAAGTACTCAAACTGTGGCATTCTGCATTTACTCTTCCACTCCACAAGGGTGGCAAAAACTGTAACTTCTCCAATTTCCGCCCTATAGCCATCATCTTACCCATCTTCTTGAAAAATGCATACACCTGCAGCTCATGCCATTCCTGACTGAACACCAGCTATTCTCTCCTACCCAACATGGCTTCCTCCCTGGACACAATACCAACACAGCCCTTCTCTCCTTTTTACACTGTCAATTTAGCTCGAGACTCTGGTAACATAGTTTTGTCTGTTCTGCTAGACGTATTTAAAGCTTTCGATACCATCTCCCACACCCATCTACTAAACCATCTATCTAATCTCAACATCTCCCAAAAAACTCTTTCTTGGTTCTCCAGCTATCTTTCAGACAGGTCCCAAGCCATGAAATGGGGCCAAGCCTCCTCCACCTTCCTTCCCACCCCCACAGGAGTACCCCAAGGTTCCATACTTGGCCCTTTGCTATTTAACATCTTCATTAATGATTTCCACAAAGCCATTCCTATACCAAAATTGTCCAATACACAGACAATTCTACTTTGATCTGCTGTGCCTCCAACCTAACAGAACACCAGTCTTTAACTCAAACTGCCTTCTCAACCACTGAAAATTGGATGCACCAAAACCACTTCTCACTTAACGCTAACAAAACTAAGATTCTTCTATTCACGCCCTCAAAAATCCACTCTCACTGATAAAATCTCATTTCAAATTACCAGCCTTAACAACTCCATCATTGACATCGTTCCCTCCGCCAAACTCCTAGGGGTCACCATCGATGAACACTTAAAATTCAACACCCACATCCAACTTAACATCAAGAAAACCCCCATAAAACTCGGCCTATTGTACAGAAACAGCCACTACCTCTCTCCCTCTACTAGACATACTTTGGCCACTACCTATCTCCTCCCCTCTGTTTTGTATGGCACTCCTCTGCTTACTAATTTATCTTCCACCCTCACCTCCAAACTGGAAGTATGCTATAATAAAATCTCCAGATTCGCTACCAAGGCAAAATCCTTCTCTCATCACTGCACCTCCCTTCAACCTTTAAATTGGCTTGAACTCCCCAATCAACTTGATTTCCTCCAAATTGTCACAGCCCACAAATTATTATTTCAACCTACTAGCTGCCCCGCACTATCTAATATTCTACAACCATATACCCCCCTCAGACCCCTTAGATCTACTCACCAAAACCTTATAACTGTTCACAAACCCAAGCACCCAGCGGGTCAGCTTCTACTCTCCTTTTCCCTAGCAAAAAATGGAATGCCCTGCCCTCTACACTGAGGACCTGTGACAACCAAAATGCCTTCAAAACACAACTTCATTCTTATCTGTTTCTTCACAGAAAATGTAACTGCACTCTTCATCCCATACCTCCCAAGCTCTCCTCCTCTCCTGGCTAACCTTCATACCTTTCTAACTTCTCTCATAGACCTTGATTATAAATGTTATTAATATTAACATCCAGCCATCATGCTCTGTCTCCCATCCTCCTGGACAATTCATTAATATCTTTGTTGTTTTAGTGAATGATATCTGTTTGACTGCAATTCTACCTGTTGTTTGTAATGCTACCTATTGATTGTAATGCAAATATTTTTCTTTGTAATTCATTATGTAATGTAACTTTGTATTACGGAGCTTTTCTCCCCGGGCCTCCACTAAAAATGGGCTCTCCAGCCCAGTGGACCTCCCCGGTCACCAAACTGGAATAAATAAATATAAAATAGTTGTGCTTTTATAGTTTATTTTCAGAGTAGCCATCTAGATTTCAGCCATTCCTGTAGTTGTGGGGGAGTAGTAGGATGAGGCAAGAGGTTGAGTGCTTATTTATATATGATGGTGGCAACCCTGCTTTGTTTTTTTTTTTTTTTTTTTTTATCCATTCTAAGGAAGTTATTAACATGATTGAACCACTTCTTCATCATGAATTTCCTGTTTTACCAGTGTTTCTGTGGCTGTGATTGTCTGGTAGGTGCAGAGCAAGCCAGTCATGTACCTCTGATAGTTTGTTAGATACTTCTGAGGTTGATATTAAAGAGGAGAAGCCTTTTTGAATGTGACTGGTGAAGTAGAGATTATGAAAGTGGGGTGTAAACGGGGTCCTTGGTTGGGATGAATGTTACCTGAGAGTTGAAGTTTTAGAAGGTGAGGTGGTTGTATATGTAGCCTCAGAATGACTGACTTTGTGATTAGAATTCTGATTGGGGTGGACATGTTTGTTTTTGAACACCTGGCTATAGGAAGGAGTGATAAAGGTCAGGGTTCTAAATATGTTAATATGATTGAAAGTAGTTTGTTTAATGCGATAGAGGGAGGGTAGCTCAGTATTTTCAGGTAAGTAATGTGGTGAGGAAAAGTGTGTGAATGCAGTTATGAGAATTAATAGAATATTTAAGAATAGTGTGTTATGGGAGGAAGGAGGAGATATTGGGTTAGTTTAAGGCTACGTTTTATTGCCAGATAAGTAGACTGATGAGAAATTTGAGGAACTGGAAACTGTTGGTGGAAACATTTTTATTCTGTTGGTTGGGTATGAATGATAGACAAGGATAGAAGAGCAGAATACAAGAGTAGAGATTGGTCAGGGTGGGTGGGATTGGGGGTAGATAGGGGAAACGTAGTGAGACCAAGCATGTGAAGGGCGAATGGAGCAGGCCAAACTATAATGGGAGATTTAAGCAGAAGACAGAGAAACTGTTTCATAGATTTAAGTTACAGTAGGATTATGTCTAAAATTTGATATGAGGAATATAACTAGTAATATGTAGTAGAAGTACAACTTTGTCTTGTTGGGAGAATTTTTTAAGTAAAACCATAAAGCTGCCTGTAACTTGGTAGAGTCAGTCAGTGCTACAGTACTGTTTTTTTTTTTCAGGTTGTAAAATTGTCAGCAGACGTTAGTGACTGAGGGAATTGATTCACAAGGGAATATTTTCTCTGTGAAGTTAAAGTAAGCTGATGTGTTAAATTATCTTGAACTTAAACAGTATGAGGTTGGGGGATTCCAGCAGTTTCACTATACAATACAGCCCACTTTCTGCAAAACCGAGGGGAAAAGTATTCACTGATGTAAATACATTTTATCCATTTCATTTGATACCTGGGTACTGCCTTACATTAGTATAACTGAAGGTATCGTCCTTTTACTGCTTTTAGAAATGTAACTGAAATTAATTTGTGGCAGTTCTTATTTCATTTAGAATTTCCCATTAGTTTTACAGCAGGAATCTTCAGGGCAGCTGTATGCTCAGCACACTTGGTGGGGAGGGAAGCATTTGGAGTCACTTGAGTCATGGAGTGGCAGAGTTCTCTGAAATAATCAAACTGACCAACACACCAGGTGCAGGTGTGATTAGTGCATTAAAGTCTACATCTGGAGATAGGGATACCTGATATTTTTGTGCTGGTTTGAAATACAAAAGTGAGAAATTCATAAGCTTTTTATATTAATGTGAAGAAAAACAAGCATCACATCCACATTAACTGCAGCTGAAAGAATAGTAAACTGTACAAACAGTGAAGAATCTGGTGAAAGAGTTGAGCAAAAACTAAGAAGATAGTCATATCACAGTTTTTGGAATAAAGGTTTATGGCCTTGCCAGAATGCGATCACTCGTGCTCAGCTGTTAATTCCTTATATCAACTATATTACCGATGCCTGCAAGTTAACATGAAGTAAAGAAAATGCTAGAAGTCTTTAGGAATAAGAGGATCTAGCTGCAAGTCAGCACAAGGTAAATGAACTGCTAGGAGGAAATTGGCAAGAACAGAAGTACTATTGTGATGGAATCACATGCGACTACCATATTTACAGATTAGAGAGAGAATAAGAATGTGAAAACCAATAAAGTCTGAATCCTGAAACTAGTAATTGGTAAAGCAGTTGAAGAAAATGGAAATCTGTATAGAAATACTGGCAGGAAAGATATCTGTAAAAGACTTATGCATGGTAGCTCCAGGAAGATCAGCAGTTATAACTGCGACAACCACACCTCTTGCAAGAAAATATATTTTGAAAGCTAGGCTGGTCAAGTGTTGCAGAGAGAAGAGAGATGGTAATCATGCAGTTGTGATTCAAGTAAAGTGGGCGGCAGCAAGAATTTACTCAGAAGGATCATAATGTGTCCATTTTAAGTATTCCTGTAAAATTATACAGATTGGAGGCAGACATTGAAGAGGCAAGACATAAACCAAGAATTTTTCATTCTAGGGACTGAAAAGTTTAATTTATAAAAATGTTTGGAATATGTTTAGACACTTTTTTTTTCTTGTAGAAAGCCATGACTTGTTCATATGTTTACTAAAGGTTTAATATTTATTTTATGATGATTAGGGTAACATAATACATACTGGTTGTGTATATATATATATATATATATATATATATATATATATATATATATATATATATATACACACATATATGTACAGAGAGAGAGAGAGAGAAAGAAAGAGAAATACTATTGGGCTGTTAGGTAAATGTGGTGTATAGCTTTAATGCTAGCTATGTCTCAGTTTGAATACACATTTCGTAGAGGCTAGTCCAGTTGTAAAATATCTGAGCCAAAGTAGTCTATTTTCATCCAATTCAACATATTGATTGTTGGATTCGACTGAATCTGATCTCAGCACTGATTTTGAAGCTTCCACGGTTCTGACTCCGCCCCTACCCATAATTCCCTGAATTCCACCCTAGTACCTCTGTTCTTGTTTGCTGCCTGGAAACCTCAGATGTGTTGTGAGGACTCGCATGCCATATCTTTTATAAAAGTTATTTCTGCTGGTCTCCGTCTCCTACCAAGAGAATTTTTCTCAGTTTTATTGCAGTTATATCTGTTTTTTCTTCTGTGTTTATTAGGTGCCAGTTTAGGTAGACAGCTTAACTAGATCGTTTTAAGTAGTTTATATAAGGTTAATAGTTGCTTAGTCATAATATAGAGTAGTAGCTTTCTTGTCTTTTTGTAGTTCATAGGTGTGTGTGTGTGTGTGTGTGTGTGTGTGTGTGTGTGTGTGTGTGTGTGTGTGTGTGTGTGTTGGTACATTGATGTATGTAGATATATTGCTGCATGTGTAAGGAGTTGTGGTTTAGGTCTCGTAATGGCTGACTCAAACTTTTAAGAAGTGTGGTGAGTGTGGGTATAACTCTCCCTCAAGACCCTCACCCTTTGTGTGTTTGTTTAGGTGTCACCTATTTAGTTTGACTGTCAGTACTGCACCTCCTTCAGCTCCAGGGTGCTTCAAACTAAGCTTGAAAAATTGTGAAAATTCTTCTTCCATCACAGACAAAGGGTCATCATTACTTCAGTCTTCCTTCTCTGCTTTCCTAGCCAAGAAGTAGGACAGGCCAAAGTCTAGGGAAAAGTCACAAGAAAAAGAGAGGGACAAAAAAAGATAGAAAAAGAGAAGGGCAAACAGGAGGAAAAAGAAAAGGACAAGATTCCTTCATTCAAAAAGTGTTCTCTGGGTCCAACAGTGCCAGTCTGACCTGATCTTCTTCTCGGAACTGTCCTTCATCTAATTGGCTCTGGTTCTCACCAGAACTGGTGGGCCAGGGATCCATTCACTGATCCTTCAAAAAAGCAGACATTCCAGGCCTTCATCTGTGTCTTCTTTTGCTCAGGCATCTCAAAGGTTAATGGAATATGATGATGTTGGGATGATGAGAACATTTTTGAAAACACAAATCCAGTTTGGGATTCCCTTGGTACTGTCTCCAGAAATGTACTGACTGTTGGACATTTTACCCCTGCAGTCATCTCACCTGTCCTGGTCCATACTTCAGTTCCAGCAGTGTTGGATCTGGCTAACTCAAAAGTGCCTATATCTGTGCTGAGAGTACAATATACTTTGACTTTGACAGCTTCCCTGTCTCTTTCAGCTGCTACATTTTTGGATTGGGAAGAGGCTCTGATTCATAGCATCAGTGCTGGGTTCTGAGGGGATGGTTTGTCCGAGTTTTTTTGAGAAGAAGCCTCTCCTCTGGGCTTCTGCAGTAGATAACTCTGGTACAAGATCAGCCTCAGGGCCGGGGCTCATTGGTGTCAAGAGTTTTGTCTCATCTTTGGATCCTGGAATGCCACTTGTTCCAACAGTGATCTCAGCGTTCATGGCTTTTGAAAGGATTTTGGGCATATCTGAGGAGAAGGTATTTTCATCTAGCTTTGTTCCACCCAATCTCCGACTAGATCTTGCTACTTCTTCATCTCATCATCCTGCCGGGCAGGGACAGTTGGGATCTCAGGCTTCTTAAACTACATGCTATGTTAGCTCCCAGTCTGATTCTGAATCCTCTGACCTCTCAACAGAACCATTTGATAAGAAGCAGATATGCATGGGGGAGCACTTAGATTTCTCTCTGGAGTCTTTTATGGAGGACACAGACTTGGATGAAGATGAGTAGTCCCCTCTCCAGGATATTTGTGGAAGCCTTTTGGTTCTGGATCACCGTCATGTTAGGTGGTACCACCTGTTGAACCTCTTATTGATCACATGGTGCAGTGGGGTTACAAAGATCCAGATGTGGTTGGAGTCCATACCCAAGAACCCAGACAGGATTTTAGTAGCTCTGAAGGACAGGAAACATTGGAGCAAAGGTCCAGCAGTGGATGCTATGGTCATAGCAGTGGCCACCAAAAAGGAATTCTCTGAAGAAAGTTCCTCTGTCCATCCCTCTAACAGGGAGTGTAGGACATTGGACAGGTTCTGGAAATGAACTTACTCTTCAGCAACCTGTGCCCTTAGGTCACTGAATTACTTGGCTCATGTTATCAGATTCCAGAGAGACTTGACTAAGGAACTCTCCAAGTCTCTCTCCGAAGTATTGTATGCGAATATTCAGAAGAAATTGGACTCCCAGCTCCTCTACATTGTAGTTGACCACTAGCATAGCCATGTGATTGCTTTCTAATGCAGCTGATGGATTGACCTAAATGATAGGCACAGGTCGCACAGTAAGATGGCATGGTTGGATGTGTCTTTGTGATTTTGCAGAAGATTTTGACATTCCTCTTCATCAGTGCCCCATATGGTGGCTCCACACTTTTTTCGGGCTTAAAGTTAAAGACAAATTTTTGACCAGGAGCCAGCAGGGTGATAAGACAAGGGACAGTTTGAACCTCAGGCTTCTGAAACTACATGCTGTGTTAGCTCCCAGTATGATTCTGAACCCTCTGACCTCATGGTTCCCCTTCCCCTCCCTCAAAAGATCCTTCTGTAAGAATCAGAGGGCTGGTAAAAAGATATGGTTTCATAAGTCATAGAGCTGTTATGATTCCTGGTGATAGACCTCCATATGGCAGAAGTGGAGGAAATTCCACTGTATGCTACCCAAAAGGCAGATGTGGGCCACATAACCAGGGCTTCTGCAGTCCTTTTATTGAGAAGTCCTATCTGTGTCCTTTAAGGGTTGCCCAACTGCTGCACTCTGGAGGCAATTGGGGGACACTTATTGCATTCTCAAGCCTGGCAAAACATTACAAAAGATTTGTGGGTGCTAAAAATTATTTCTAGAGGCTATTCTATTCCCTTTTCCCTTCCTGTTATAAAAAGGTCATCAGTCCTGATGTTCCACCCAATCAATAAGAAACAGCATTAGCAGAAATTTCCAAGCTGCTAGAAAAAGTCATCCAAACCAGTCCCTCAAGACCAGTTAGAACTTTGAAGTCTACTCAAGGTTCTTTTTAGTAGCCAAAAAAGTAGGTGGACCTCAGAGCAATTTTAGATCTCAATCCCATGAATCAGTTCATGAAACAGATAAGATTCTGGATTGTTACAGTTCAGTCCATATTGCCTTTACTGAAGAAAGATGATTGAATGTGCTCAGTAGATCTCCAGGGTTTTTACTATCATAAGAATATAGCAAAGCACTTCAGGAGATGCCTCCTTTTCTGTCTGGGAGCTAATCACTGCCAGTTCAGAGCCCTGCATTTTGGTCTCGCCACAGTCCCCAGGGTGTTCAAAATTGGTAGCAGTGCACTTTTGGCAACTAGGGATCCAAATCTTCCTCTGTCTTGACAGTTGACTTCTAACTGCTGTCTCCAAGCTTCTGCATCACTTGGACCTTCTGCTCCAGCTGTTACTGGATCTAAGTATAACAGTAAACTTTTCCAAATCTCTGCTATTACCAGCCCAAGATACAATTCATTGGACACCACCTCAGCACAACTCTACAAATTGTTTTACATCTTTACGTCTAATGACCATGCAGGTGGTTCATAATCCCTCTTCTCCAACACATTTGATTTTGTGTCTACCAGGCCTAATGACATTTGCAGTTCTGATGATTCTGCTGGCCTGTTACTATGAGAATGCTTTACTGGACTCTAGCAGTGTGGTGGTCCCAGAACTTTCATTTATTGTATGAGAAAGTTTGGCTCAAAAGATTTGCAGGCAAAACATCGCATGGTGAGTAACTTCCCTTTCAGTAACTGAAGGATGACCTTTTCACACAGATCTGCTGGTAGCTGTAGTAACCATGGATATCTCACTTTTAGGGTGGGGGCATTTCGAAGGGAGGATGATCCAAGGCACAGGCCAAGCTTCACATCATTGTCTTGCAGCTGAGGGTGGTCCTCCTAGTGTTGCAGGCATCCCAGTATGTCCTTCCTAAAGGTGTGACTTTCACATACAGACAGACAACATGGCAGTCGTATGGTACATCAACAAACAAGGAGGAACTCATTTTCACCCCTTGTGTCAAGAGGCCATGAGAGTTTGGCAGTGGGCGATGGCTTTACACTACTTTCTGATAGCAGTGCACATCACGGGGTGTTCCAGTATTTTGGTGAACTAATTGAGCAGGACTGTCCTAATGCCTCACAAGTGGTCCCTCAATCCAGCAGTGGCAACTTTAATTTTTTTGTCACTGGAGCCAAACTTGTTGTGATGTATTCAACTCCTACCTCAACAAGTGCACCAGTTACTTTGCCTTGATCCCTTTGCAGGGTGAAATCACCAAGGAATACTCTGGTCCACAGTTGGCCCCAGGGCCTCCTTTATGCTTTCTCCCATTACTTCTCATGAATAAATTCATTCAGAAAGTCAGACAATGCAAGGCCAAAGTAAATGTCATTGCCCCTTTCTGACCTTGACAAACATGGTTATCCTTCCTGTGGCCTGTACTAGTTAATCCCCCTTGGATGGCTGCATCAATATGTAGATCTTCTCTCTCACCCATCCTAATTGCCTAGTCCAGACCAGGCCACCATGAAGCTAACCACTTGATTTCTCCAATTCTGACTGTAGCCAGAGATGTCAGGCTTCCAAGTACAGTTGCTGAGATTATATCAGGTTCCCAGAAACCTCCCAAAAAAGATGCATCACTACAAATGTTACACATTTTCTATTTAGGTCATATTTAAAGGTTTGGATTAGTTTTCTGCACCTATTCCGTCCATCTTGAAATTCTTGACTGAACTTGCTCACAAAGTCTGTGGTTATTCCACAAATAGCAGCAATTCTGAATTTTCATATGGGCCACAATGACACTTCCACAGCTTCCTTGAAGATCTCAAGAACCTTCTTGAAAGAGGGACATTTCATGTTCTTCGTGTTTCACTGTTGCAGTCATCACACTTGGGTTATCCTGCCAGGGGTAGCTCTCATTCAGACCGAATGCCAGAGGCTTAGTATTTCTGCGTCAGTTGCTGTCGCTCTAAGACTGATGTTAGGTCATCAGTGGTATAAAAACAGGCAGCCGACGCCATTACATCAGTCTTTCTTGCTGAGGAGCCCGAAGCAGAAGCAGTTCGCACGAGTGCCTGTCGGCCGCTACCTGACGCCATTACATCAGTCTTTCTTGCTGAGGAGCCCAAAGCAGAAGCAGTTCGCACGAGTGCCTGTCGGCCGCTACCTGAATTTTCATTTCTGAAATTGAAGTTGAAGTCTTGTAAAGCGAAGCACCCTGTTGGGGATCCTTTTTTCTTGCTCTAACCGATGTCAGAAAAAGTTAACAATTGTCTCACCTCTTACTGCATCACCTGTTTATGCTCAGACCACGATGTCCCTCGCTGTCGGTTTTGTGCTTTGTTCAATGCCAGAACTATACGTTGTCGGGCCCTTATCATAGCTAAATACTTTGCTCTCGATCTCCGTATTCCATTGCTTAGGTAAGCCATCCGACTACCGATCTTCAAAAAAAAGTAAGGATAAAGACAGAGACAGACCGCACAGGTCCAAAACTGCCAACGATGCTTCTGTTAAGCTAATTGCCAGTTTGCCGGTACTCAGTGACGCACTTTCACAGCCCCTGATGCCAGCTTCTGTGGATTCACAGGCTGCTACCAAGACCTGTTCAGAGTCCGGTATGCAGCGAGACTCTTTTTTGACTACGGAACCTGCGGATGTCTCTACCTTGGATGGGTCCGGAGCCGCTGTGCAGGCACCGGCTTCTGAGGAAGTTTTTCACACTACTGATATTCGACACAAACCGATGACTTTTCGCGTCTTCAGTTCTTTCTAAAACTACTGAGTTTCTAAGGCCCAGGGTACGAACCACACCTAAAAAACTGATGACCCAAGCTCAAGCACCTGCTTCCATGCCTCAATCTCAAATTCATCTGCACATCAACCAAAAAGAGACGCTTGCTGTTCAGCATGCTCTGACAGCTTTCAGACCCCTACTCTCTCCGGGACCTCTACTAATCAAAACAGACAACACCACATTGATGTGGTACATCAACAAGCTGGGGGAACCCACGCTGTAGGCTAGCCATGACCTTTTGGAACACGGTCTCAGCCATGCATATTCACCTGCTAGCACAATTCCTGCCAGGCAACCAAAACTCTCTGGCAGACAACTTGAGCAGAAATCACCTAGACTCACATGAGTGGCAATTAAACCACAACACCTTCAGCCTCATAACCCAGAAATGGGGTAACTCGAAGTTGGACCTATTTGCCTCCCACAACCACCACCAGCTCAGGAAATTCTGCACCAGGGAACCTCACAGCAAGGCCTGGAAAGTGGATGCCCTATCTTTCCAATGGGTAAACCTCTTGATCTATGCATTTCTCCCTCTACCTCTTCTTACAAGGATATTACTCAAAATAAGAGGGGAAAGACCAAGTGCAGTCCTGATTGCCCCAGTCTGGCCACGCCAACACTGGTATCCACTACTGCGCAGTCTGTCACCGTTGCCTCCATGGCACCTCCCTCAGATTCCAACTCTACTGACTCAGCAGGAGGGAGAGTTCTTGGATCCACAATTGCAGACCCTGAGTCTGGCAGCCTGGCTTATTCCTTGACCTGTCCTCCAGTGGCCAGCCTAAGCAAGTAGGTCCTGGACATTATATGTGAAGCCAGACAACCCAGCACTAGAATATCCTATGCTGACACGTGGAAAAGGTATTATTCCTGGATCCAGGCTAAAGGAGCTGAACCATCACAGCCCTCCTTACCTCTCATCCTGGATTACCTAGCAGACCTACTTCAGAGAGGCCTATCCTTCTCTTCTATTAAAATCCATGCCTCTGTCATCTTTGCTCATTACAGAACAGAGCCACCTCTCTTTTCACACCCTCTCATCAAGCAGTTCCTTAGAGGGGCTAACAACTTAAGGCCACCCAGAAGAGCCCCTAGCCCTGCTTGGGACCTTAACTTTGTGTTGGAAAAGCTCATGCTTACCCACTTTGTGCCTGCAGCTTCAGCAGAGTTAAAATTCCTCTCTTGGAAAACAGCCTTGCTTCTGGCCATCACTTCAGCTAGAAGAGTGTCTGAGCTACAAGCATTCATGGCTGTGGAACCCTTCATCATTTTTCATGCTGACAGGGTCTCCCTCAGGACTAACCCAACTTTCATGCCTAAAGTGGTGTCCAGTATGGCTCTCAACCAATCTATTCATTTGCCCACCTTTTTCCCTAAACCTCAAAATAAGGGGGAAGAGATCCTGCAGTCTTTAGATGTGCACAGACAGCTCAGATTCTACCTGGATAGGACTAAGCCCTTTAGGAAATCTGACCAGTTACAAGTCAGCTTTGCACCAGAGGCAGAGGGCAAGGCCATATCAAAACAAACCATTTCCAAATGGATAGCGCACTGTATCAATTTCTGTTACAAACACCATGGGAAACCACCCCCACAGGGGATCAGAACACATTCCACGAGGGCAACTTCCACCTCTGCAGCCTTTCTCAGAGGGGTCCCTACCAGGGACATCCTGGAAGCTGCAACATGGATCTCTGGTCATACCTTCACCAAGCATTACCACCTGCCTATCTTTTCCAAATCAAGGGCAGGCTTTGCATCTGCAGTCCTGCAGGGCATACTTGTCAGCCCCAACTCTTCTTGACTGCCTCCACCCATTCTTCAGCTTTGGAAATCAACCCAGGTGTGATGACTGCAACACTGAAACACGAAGAACATATTACAGTTGTGTACACTTATCTTAAATGTAGATGTTCGAGTGTATTCACTGTTGCAGTCCTGGTTTCCCATGCACCATTCCCCTTGTCTGTCTCTCTCTCTCTCTCTCTTTTCCTCACTTTTTACAGGGCTATTTGGTATTTACTTTCTACTGGTGGTGTTATTACACCATAACCTAGCTCCCTATTTGGGGTCTTCTGACATTTGGGGCAAGAAAAACTGATGCAATGGCATCGGCTGCCTGTTTTTATACCACTGACTACCTGACGTCAGTCCTGGAGCAACAGCAACCGATGCAGAAATGCTAAGCCTCTGGTTTTCGGGCTGACTGAGGGCTACCGCTGGCAGGATAACCCAAGTGTGATAACTGCAACAGTGAATACACTCGAACATCTACATTTATGTTAAGTGTACTCAACTGTACTTTTATATCCTCCCATTAGAGACCTGGTTCCTCCACAGGATATTACTGTTATGCTTCAATTTCTAATCCCCCCCCCTTTGAACCCGTGGCCACAGAAGACATCAAATATCTAACCTGGAAACAATTTTCTTAGTGGTGGTCACATCAGCCAGACAGATTTTAGAATTACAAGCAGTCTCATGTTAACCTCTCTATTTGATTTTCCATAAAGACAGGGTTTTTCTCAAGACTAATGCATTTTTCCTTCCAATGGTGGCATCTGAGATGGACATGAATGAGTGTGTATGTTTACCAGTATCCCTCCCCATCCTCAAATAAAGGGGAATACACCTTGTACATGCCAGATGTTCATTGTTATCTCTGGCTTTGTCTTTATTGGACAAAACAATTCTGGAAATCTGAACTATTTATTGCTTTTTCAAAACCAAAACTTGGTAGAGCCAAAGTTACACTGTCACAATGGTTGTCGGACTGCATTTCCTTTGTCTGTGGTAGGAAGGGCTTGCCATTACAGTACAAACTAAAGGCTCATTCAGCAAGGGCAGTAGCCACCTCAATGGCTTTTTCTGAGACCTCCCATCAATAACATTTGTGCAGCAACAACTTGGTCCACAGTCCACACCTTTGTGTCTCATTATAAACTTGGTATACAATCCAAATCTCACTCTTCCTTTGGTTCCACCATCCTTAGAAGTGACGTTCCTTGATACCACCCAGAAAGACAGCTTGGCAATCTGTCCCATGTGTTGAATCAGAAGAAAATAGACAACACTGAATACATAATGATAGATCATGTCTGATTTTTGTCCTGTTTAACCTCCTCCTCTCCTGTCCCCAAACCAAAGTGACACACATGGCTTTGAGGTGACTGGATGTTTGCTACTCTATACCCTGTCTGCGAACAGTCCTGTCTGACTGTGTCCCTGTCTCTTTCTCTGTTCTTGTTTTATAAATTCTAATATATGATAATAGTTAAGTCTGATTGCACTGTAAGGGGCAACTCAGTATGAGGTATTGGGGTGGAGTTCAGGGAAAAATGTGTAGGGGAAGAGTCAAAGCCTAGGAACCATGGAAGCTTCAAAATTGGTGCAGCATTTGGATCTGGTCAGATCTAACAACCCATATGTCAAATTGGATGAAAATTGGACAACACGGCTCTATCGTTATGGTAAGCACATAACTTTCATTCTGTCATTCAAACAGTTCACATTTATTGTAATCTTTTTACATATTTAAGGCCTCATTGTTAAATGTAAGTGTATTGGCTGCATTGCTTGCCATTTTTTTCTTTGAATGTAGAGTACTCCAGTCATCCCAGCTCTGAATCTTTAATGTCTTCATTACAGCTGTTAGTATGTACTTATTTTGTTTATACTTTTTTTCTAATTCTCTAATGTCTTCACAGCTATATTATTTTGTTTAAAAGATATTATTTTAATATTGACTGGTATTCAGTGTGGTCTTATACTCTGAAGACAGACTTAAATATCTTTTCCTTTGTTTAATGTATGGTGCTTTTCTTCGTGAACCCGTTTGAAATGTGTAATGCCCAGAAGGGCTGACCTGTCAACAAAAACATAAGTAGATACTTTGTCCCCAGGCTTTGTTTTTAAACAATGGCTTTTTGCTATTAGCATCCTCTAATTTCAGTATTACTGTCACCCAAGTGTCTAGTTTGATGCATTATACAGTCTTCTTTGGAGGGGGTCACTAACAGTAATTCATAACAATTCAGAAGACAGAATTGGTGACAATTTTCCATTCTCTGCTTTGTTTTTTTTTTTCATCTTTTTATCTTTAGCTGTTTGTTTGTTTGTTAATCCTAGTAGTTAGATTGCATTTTACTTATGTTGTTGAATTCATTCTGATAGTGATTTCTCACTACATTTTGTCTCTGGCATCCAGTGGCTGGTAATTTGTCCTGTAGTGCATTTGTTTGGTCTTTTGGCATAGTTAGAGTATGTTTCAGGGTTTGGTGTTGCTGTTGCTTCGTACATTGTTTGGCTAGGCTGCAAGGAGAACAAAGATGGGCTTTCCTTTGGATAGCCAAACCACTTCCATTCTGTTAGATCCAGTGTTTGAGCCTGTGATGAAAGTAATTGTTAGCTGTCACCATCACTGTCTTAAGGATCCTTTCGGAGAAGTTTGCCAGATGATGTGCATTCAGCTTCAGATTCCAGCAGCTAATATTCGGACATCCTTGTATTCAGTGTTGCAGTATTCTTTACACATGGGTTGTTTTCTGCCCAGTGACCCAATATCTGGCCTGTATACAAAAGCTTATAGCCACTGCCAATATGTGGGATGTTGCACATACGTTCTGATGACAGCCATAAAAGGATATCTGCATGTACCATCCTCAGAACTTTCTCACCGCTATTTCGGAAGGCTGACTGTTACATACAGTCTGCAGTTGGATTCTGTGTGTTGCTGCCAGTTTCAGATAAATACCCCATTGGGGATTCTTTTTGTTGCTACTACCATTTCCTGTTGTTGATGTCATCCAGGAAGGGCAAGTGTAGGTGTGGAAGGCAGATTTTACATAAAGATAGCCACAAACTCAGTCTTTTTTATTTAGGGCCTAGCCACGATTACCATTCATGTTCTGTTTGTCAGGGCTTTGTGCCAAACTGCCAAAGACTTTGTGGCCATCTTTTGCATTAAATCTCTATCTTAATAATCAATGACTTGAACATCTTGCTAGAGACGCTATAGAAGGTGCTGCAGGTCCTTCGGTGAGGTGGGTTTTACGAAGAAAGCGAATAAACAGAGACCTGAAATCTCTTCAGCTGCACTTACTACCTCTGACGTCTCCCTTGAGGTCAGTGAAGACCCGGTGGTCCGTTTGGAAGTCAGGTCTGCTTCTTTGGTGGGTACCCCTGGGGAAGCCACCAAGGATTCAGATCCTAGCACGTTAGAGGCTATGCAGATGTCTATTATGGATGACAGGGGGGAACCGCTGCTTATGCTGCTGGAGGACTCTGGTAAAGTTTCTGCCATTCTGACTAGGGATCCTTTATTAGTTGGGTTCTTCTTTGTCTCCTCATACTGAAAGATGCATTAAAAAAGCAAAAGACCAAGCATCTGAATGTCCCTTCTACCCAGCATTCTGAGATGCCTTCTCCCACGGTCTTATTAGGGCCTTGATGGTTTTGAAGCCTCCCTCTTCTTCTTCCTCTCTCCCTCTTCCTGCTTTTACTACTACTTCTATGCAGGCTGCTGTACTGCAGGTTCTTCCCTCTGATTCTGAGAATTCCTCCTTTGATGAAGATTTCTACCCAGATTACTTCCCCTCTGGGATATATACATCTCTTGAAGAGGAGTCTAATGGGGGAGATTCCCCACTTGAAGAACTTTCCTTTGGAGAAACCATTAATAAGATGAGGAAGTTCTTCAAATGGGATTCCTCCCAGATTTCTGAGGAGCAAAAGCTTATTATGATCTGATACAAATGGAGGTTCCTGCTCCCTCTGCTGTTCCTCCAGTCTTTCTGGATGCTTTTGCATAGTCTTCCAAAACTCCTGACTCCCAGGCCACTTATCCTTAGAAGCCAGAAAGATTTTATAAAGTACCAGATGACTGCAAGTTTCTCTAAGTGCCCCTCTTCTAATCCAGCTGTGGTCTCTGTTGTTTCTGATAAATCTTCTTGCTTGTCTCCTTCTGCCAGTCTTCTTCCTTCTGATAAGGAAAGCAAAATCCTTGAGAGACTAGGTAAGAAGGTATATACTTCTTCTACTTTAGTTATTAGGGCTGTTAGCTACCAGATGCATATGTCTAGATATTCTTTGGCTTTACTTTCTCAAGCTTTGGCTCAGTTACCAAATTTTGAGGTTGTCACAGCTTCTCTCACTTTTGGCTACATTTTCTCAGGTAGCTAGACATTTCATCAAGTGCAGCTGTGATGCTGTAGAGACATCCTCCAGGGCTGCTGCTTCTGCTTCTGTGCTTAGGAGACATTCTTGGTTAATTTATTTTATTTACTTATTTTATATTTGTTGACCGGGCTAGTCTAACTGGATACGTCCATTTTCAGTAGAGGCCCGGGGAGATAAGCTCCACTTTAAACTAAATAAATCAAGACAGAACAAAAGTCCAAAAAATATCTAAATACATATACATGAAGGTTTTCTTCAAGAACTTGAATTATACAGAACTAAATTATAAAGACTGTGTCTACTGAGTTTAACAAGGCAAAATACAGTACTATTACCATGGGAATGTGATTGATATTCACCACAAGTATATTGGGTAGGAATGTACCTTTACAATGATGTATATAGGATATAAAAAAGTATAACACTGAGAAATACGAAAATTCTTAAATATATGTACAAGGGCAGCCGCGGTGGTGCAGCGGTTAGCGTTGTTGCCTCACAGCAAGAGGTTCTCCGGTTCGATCCTCTGCTAGGGTGCCTTCTGTGTGGAGTCTGCATGTCCTCCCTGTGGCCGTGTGGGTTTCCTCTGGGTGCTCCGGTTTCCTCCCACATCACAAAGACATATGCTGTAGGTGGATTGGACACTCTAAATTGGCCTTAGGTGTGAGTGCGTGCATGTGTGTCCCTTCTGTGGAAGATTGGGCGCCGGGCTGGCAACTCGACACTGTAAAACTCCACTGCTAATCATGAGCGGACAAGTGATCTGCTGTGGCGATCCCTAACTGGGAAAAGCCGAAAGAAGAAGAAGATTATATGTACAAAAGAAGTAATTGCAGTCATAGTGAAAGAAATAGTTGGCCTATATACAAGGTGGAAGACATGTGCTCACTGCAGAAAGAATGTTGTAAAGAGCATACTCCGTGATAGTTGCTTGGGAATAAGATACTAAGAAGGGAGTGAGGGATGAATTTACTAAATTCTGCAAAGTGGGTTATTGGAGGAGAGTTATAGAATAATGTTAAGGCTTCAATCATTGCCTGATGACTTAAAAGCTAAGTTACTTGATGCTCTTCTTGATATGTTTGCTGTGTTTGGTTCGGCAGCTGCAGAACTCTTCAAAGCCTTACAGGAAAAAGGAAAAGAACTTCAGGATTTAAAGCACTTGTTTGTCTCACCATTTCCCAAATTCCATAGGAATTTCCCTGGCAAAACATCTTTTGTTAGGAGACCAGCTCATTCTTTCTCTGCTTCTTCTGGTGCTAGGGCTAAGAAGTCTCCTAGGAGACCCCCTCTCTCCAAAGCTACTGCTTCTGCTCCTCCTATTCAGCAACCCTTTCAGGGTAGGCCCAATTCTGTGTGACAGCCATCCCTCTCTTCCAAGTCGTGCACCTCTTTATCTTCGCTTGTCTCTTTTCTTTCCAACCTGATGTAACCTGGTTTTATCCTAAAATTAAAGAAATTTTTACTCATCGTGGTGGCTCCAGTAATTTGCTTGAATATTCTTTCCAACCTAGGCAAAGATCACTCAGGATGCCTGGGTTCTTTCCATCATCCAGAAAGGTTACTTTATGAATTGGAAGACTCTCCCTTTTTTCATGGGGCTTCCTCAGCCCCATCCATGTCAGCTTCATCTGTTTCTTCAGATCCTATCTCAACTGTTTGCTCAAGGCACTGTTCAGCCTGTACTCCTGCATCAGAGGGGAAGGGAGTTCCAGTCCAGAATGTTTCTAGTACCAAGAAAGGATGGTCATTGGAAACCAATTCTAGATCTCTCTCACTTAAACATTTTCCTGGTTGTGCCTTCTTTCCAGATGCTGTCACTTCAGACACTTTTTCTTCTCAATTCTCATCAGTCTTTCATGGCTTTCCTAGATCTCAAAAATGCTTATCTGCATATCTCCATTCACCCTCAGTACAGGAACTTCTTATGTTTCTCTGTGGGTTCTTTGCACTTTCAGTTTTCTGCCTTGCATTTTGGTCTTTCCACTGCTCCAAGGGTTTTCACAAAGTGCTCGGACCCAGCCATTGCTTTCCTCGAGGTCTGCATGGTTCAGGTTTATCCTTACTTAGACAATCTGCTTTTTCTGACCAACAGTCCAATTCAGTTGTCTCAAAACCTTGTGGAGGCCAATCATCTCCTTCAGGACCTAGGGTTCATAATAAATTTCAGGAAATCCAGTCTGACTCCATCTCAGGATCACATCTTCTTATGATGCAGGTTCAGGACCGATCTAATAATGGTTTTCCTGCCTGCAGACAAGATTCTCTCTTTCACATTCTTCATGGAAAGTCTTCTGCCTCTCCCATCCATCCAGGCCAGGGAATTTCTGAGACGTCTAGGATTCATGACTTCCACGATCCCCATGCTGCCTTTGGCAAAGATTCATATGAGGAAATTTCAGTGGTTTCTAAAGACAACCTGGTCTCAACATGCTCACCCTTTAGATGTCCTGGTTCCTCTTCTCCCATGCTTAAAAACAGAGAACTACTGGTGGAGTCAACAACTGTGTCTGAATACAGGTCTTCCTCTTCCCTAACTACAGCCTTCTCAACAGATGTTCACAGATGCCCCAGACATAGGCTTGGGGGGGGGGGGGCAGCCTTTGCTTCCAGGAAGGTTCAGGGTCTTTTGGTCTCTATGTCAGCAGAGGGAGCACATTAACATTGGAGAGATGAGGGCTGTAATTCTAGCCTTACAAACCTTTCATCCTGATGTTCATCGTGCATACAGCTGCAGTCATAACAGATGGGTTCTCCTGCCGTCAGGCGGGTCCTCAGTCGGCCGAATTCCAAAGTCTAGGTCCGGCGTCGGTTGTCGTCGCTTCTTCCCTGACGTCAGTGCGACAGGGGTATAAATGAACCAGCCAACGCCATTTTCTTCAGTCTTTCTTGCGCGCGGTGCCCGAAGCAGAAGCAGTTCGCAAGTGCCGGTCGGCCAGCTCCTGAAATCATAGGCTTGGGGGGGGCAGCCTTTGCTTCCAGGAAGGTTCAGGGTCTTTTGGTCTCCATGTCAGCAGATGGAGCACATTAACATCTGAGAGATGAGGGCTGTAATTCTAGCCTTACAAACCTTTCATCCTGTTTTCCTACCAGGTCCTCTGAAGATTTTTTACAGACAATACCACCCTCCGCTGATACATAATTAAGAGGAGGGGAGAACCAAGTCTTATCTTCTTTGCAGGTTAGCCCTTAATGCTTGGAAATCAGCTCTTCAGTACAAAGTAACCCTTCATGCTGTTTACCTAACCTGTGCTCAAAACTCTGTGGCAAATGCATTAAGCAGATCCATGACACAGTCGCAGGGATAGATGCTTCACAGGGATGTGTTGGATCTAGTTCACCGGTGGGGTACCCCACAACTGGATCTCTTTGCCTCCCCTCAAAACAGACAACTTTCCTTATTTTGTGCCAGGGTCCCACATACTCTGGCCTGGATGGTGGACAACCCTATTTTTCTCATGGAAGGGGGTATTTCTTTATTCATTCCCCCTTCCTTCTAATTCAAAAAAGTCTTGCTGAAAATTCAGCAGGACATAACAAAAATCTTGTTGGTGACTCCCTTTAGGCCAAGACAGCATTGGTTCCCTCTTCTGCAATTAGCCAAGGGCCATCACCACAAGTTGCCTCACCAGTTGGACTTACTCATACAAGACAAGGGATCCTTGATTCATTAACATCTGTCAACACTACAATTGACCCTGTGGATGAACAATTTCTGATGCCTTTCAGACACCTTTTTCACAGGATATGCTTAGGGTTTTGCAGGAGGCTGGGAAACACAATACTAGGAAAACTTACATTTCCAAATGGAAAGGATTTTCTATATGGTACCTCAAAAGAAGTCTAGATCCACTATCTGTGGACATTCCAGTTAGACTTTCTTACTTGTGTGAATTGCTTAACACTGGTTTGACATATTCCTCAGTGAAAGGCCACTGTTCTGCTCTTTCTTCTTGTCTGCCATTAACACCTCCTTTAGCCTCAAGATTGAAGGTTAAACATTTTCTTAAAGGTGTCCTCCACATCAAACCTCCCAGGAAACCAGTTTCTCCTTCTTAGGATCTTAACTGTGTCTGAGAGAAATTAACCCTGTCCCATTTTGAGCCTGTGGTCTTGGCTCCTTTGAAATTTTGCATTTGGAAATGGTGCTTTGGTGGCTTAAACCTCTGCTTGGAGGGTTTCTGAGTTTTAGGCTTTGATGGCATGCCCTCCTTTCTTTGTCTTCCACAAGGACAAGGCATATTTGAGGACTAATCCTTTCATGCCTCAAGTGGTGAATGGCTTGTCTGTTAGTCTATCCAATTGCCCATCTCTTTCCCCTTCTCCTCAGTCTTCTAGTGAGAGGATTTTGCATACCTTAGATGTACACAGACCACTCCGTTTTACCTTGACAAAACAAAATCTATAAAGAAGTCAGATCAGCTCTGTCTTTTAATCCTAGGGCCCTGGGTTTACCGGTTTCTAAACAAATTATTTCATCTTGGATTTTTAAGGCTGTTGTGTTTTGCTATGTTTTTCATGGAAAATTACCGTTGTCTTCTGTCAGAGCCCATTCCACCAGATTGGTTGCTTCATCAGGAGTTTCTTTAAAGGCAAATATATACAAAGAGATGCACCACCACCATGACTGAAAACTAACCACTTTGATACAGAAAATAAAAATCTGTAAGGGCTTTCTTTAAAGGCCTGGATACTATTTCCATTTTGGAAGCTGCAACTTGGTCTTCAGTCCATATTTTTACCAAACCTTACAAGTTGGAGACTATCTCTGGGTCCAGGGCAGGGTTTAGTAGAGTTCTTCTGCATGGATTTATGGAGAATTCTTCCTTACTTTCTTGCTCTGTTCCTTCTGCCTCCCTAGGTTTCCACTCAGCTTTGGCACTCTCCCATGTGTAAAAAATACTGCAACATTGAATAGAATGACATAGAAGAGTTGTGTAAAATCTTACCATAAGCACAAATGCCCTTCTATGTTGCAGTATTGTGCCCCTCTCGCCTTCCCCCTGCAACTTGTCCCTTCTGGGATGACTCCTTGTTAGTCTTAGAACTGTTGTTCCTCATGGGGCTTCCTTGTTCTGAGGATTGTATTTGCTGACGTTGTCAGACCCTATGTGCAATGTCCCACATACTGGCAGTGGCTATAAGCTTTTGTATAGAAACCAGATGTAGGGTCATTGGGTGGTAGACAACTTGCATATAGAATACTACAGCATAGAAGAGAAGGGCATCTATGGTTATGGTAAGATTTTATACAACTATTCTTTTGTGAGGAGAGTAGCCTTTTGATGAGAGGAAATGGACGTTACCATTCTTTTGGTTCCT
Organism: Protopterus annectens; assembly: GCF_019279795.1. Lineage (NCBI taxonomy): Eukaryota > Metazoa > Chordata > Ceratodontiformes > Protopteridae > Protopterus > Protopterus annectens. The sequence goes on from NC_056741.1 coordinate 1,107,912,970, forward strand.
TTTAATGTGGTCAAACAGTGATTTTGCAGTTGATCTTCTCTTGAAAACTTCTTTTGTTACTAAAACATGACATTTTTTTCTGTTTGTAATGATTCCTTCCACTGCAAGTTTTAGTTTTGTGATGTCAATCTGTATTTACACTCCCTTTTTGGGAGGGGGGCTCTTTCTTCTTTGTTGACATTTGGACATTTTCTGTCTTATTTATTACTATTAATTTACTGTAAAGGGTATAAACTGCTACCTGCCATCTCAGTCAGTCTTTGTTTTATTTTAATTGTTCTGACAGACTGTATTTCATCTGTATTTTGAATGTAATTTTCTGTTTATTAGCTATTGTACAGTGTTTATCATGATAAATGGTTTAGTAAACTTGAACTTGAAATTGCATGCCTTCTGTTTACCTGCATTTTGGAGAGATATTTTCCAATACTGTCTCTTGGGTGTAAAGTGTAGTGCTAGCATTTCACCTTCAGAGGTACGGACATAGGTGGTAAACTCCCATGCAAGTATCACATTGTTCTTTGCTCCCATCTGCTGCCTCTCAGTTCATGCTGGATTAAGAATATATTGTATGGTAACTTGTGCTTCATTTAGTTGGCTGTTATTCTAGTGGAGGAATATGCTCAGGCCTCATCTTTTTTTCAAAGCCGTGGTGGTGCAGCGGTAGCATTGTTGCCTCACAGCAAGAGGTTTTCCCATTCGATTCTCGGCTGGAGCGCCTTCTGTGTGGTGTCTGCATGTCCTCCCCGCGGTCGAGTAGCGTTCGAAAGATATGCATGAATGGATGTGCCTTCGTTGAAGGTTGGGCGTCGAGCTGGCTCCTCTGCACTGTAAAAATCTACTGCCAATCATTAGCGGACTGGAGTTCCGCTGCGGTGACCCCTAACCAGGAAAAGCCGAAAGAAAAACAACAGCAACAACAACATTGAAGAAATAAATTTGACATCATGGAAATAAAGGTGTCTTCTCTCCCTAAATCTGCAAGTGAGAGTGCCTTGTGATAGGCAAGTTCTGTCTAAATGTTGCCATATTAAAAAGTGCACCATACCTGTTTGTGCTAGAATATTCTATCTATTTCCGTTTAGCTTGCAGGACCTGGGCTTGTCTTACAGAAGTACTTTGGCACAGGGCAGTCTTGTTGATACTCATATTAGCACAAATATGCTCCAGTATTCTGGGAGATGTATTCCATGCCATCTCTCCAGAATAACACTTTGGGGAACATAAGCAGTGACCCACAAACAGAACTTACTGAACTTGAAATTACTGTAAACAAAACAAGTTATCAGTTCATAACTTGTTATAGGTTACCACCCCTGTCCCCAGTGGACCATGAAAAGCTTCTAAATGTACTTATTTGAGTTGCATATAAATAAAATACCTTTTTTGATGGGATATTTCAACTATCCGTCAATAAACTGGTGCATCTATACCACAAAGGATGAGTATGTCTAAAGATTTTTAACTCCCTTGTACATATAGTTAAACAGCCCACTATAAGTCAAAATCTTCCTTACCTCATCCTCACTGGCATTGCACCTAGTTGCATTTATTACTCTTGCCTTACCCACGTCTGTGGTCAAATCCAGTTACAAATCAGTAAGCATCTTCTTCACGGCATCTAAACTCACCACAGTGAATGCCGCTCAATTCAAAAGGCAAACTTATTAAAATTACATGATAAACCATCTTCAAGATTCCAGCCTTCTGCTATCACTTATGCCAAAGAATTTTATTCCCATATAAATGCTCCAACAGAGTGGTTCCATTCAGAACCAAATATGTTGGCAAATATAAAAATAAGCTACCTTGGTGTAATGTCAGAATTAATAGCCTTTATAATAAAAGAGAAAAAAGCGTATTCATGTCTGTAGTAAATCAATGTCTGCCCACATTAAAAACTGTAACAAAAAAATCTGAAACTCACCAGAAGGAAAATTGAAACAGAACAAAAAGTAAAATGTATAAAAATGTCATAGCCATTATGAAAATTAACTTAACGCTGTGATGGGAGACTTTTACATACCTCCTTCACAGTATGGTGCCCTGATTAAGAAGCACAAGGGTGCAGGGGGTGTCAGTTTTATTTCTTTAACAACGTGTCTTACTAGCTATACAGTAAACAGTTTCCATATAGTGAGATCAGGGAGTCTCTGATGGTCCAATTAAGTTAATAAGTAGTAAGTGTGGCTTGTTCTACTTGATAACATTTTAAAAGTGGCCTCAGGCACAGTAGCTTGGTTGACATGTAAGGATTGAGTTAATAATGTTAAGGGGCATTTCTGCAAACTGCAAAGAAGTGCATCATCTTTTCTACTTTCTCCATCTGCAGCAGATGGTGAGCAATTGGGTTACAAAACAGGATACTGTATTCTGTAACTGGTCGGAGCTGTATGAAGGGAAGACTGTTACTTCTATGGCATACCTCTCAACTTAATGGAAGACCAGTTGGCCAACTCCATATGCTTTGCAGATGTATCAAATTAAAGTTAATCATCTAGGAGGGCTGCAAGGTCTTTTTCTATTACTGCCTTTTTAGCATTGAATGCAAGGGTAGTGTCTGCTTCACCATTTTTTTACAATACTAACTAATGTTTGAAGGGAGAAAATTTCAGCCGGGCTAAGGATAATCCTTCCAAATTTGTTGTGTCTACATTTTTTTGAGCTAGACAGTCTGTTTTAACAACTGGGGAAAAAAGATGCTAAAAAGCTTATCTGTTCTATAAGCTGGGGTTAGGGCACTTACCAAATGCTGCAGTATTGCAATTTTTGGCATTGAGCTTGAATCCCTTTTTAGAACACCAGCTGTTGATAAATGTAAGCTTCTGTTAGAGTACATGTATATCAGAAGGGACTTGACGAATCCTAGCTTACAGTCATCCATGGACTTTGTTTACCAAAGATCCTTGTTTGAAAAATGGAGATCTGAGAAGTAGATTCCAAACAACAGTGGTCCCAGCAGAGATCCCTGCTGAATTCCACTGATCATCTTCATAAAGGATGCACAGAGTCAATAGGAGGTCTTGTATCAAATACTACACTTATTCCCTAAGATGGCTGAATGTGCCAAATAGCTGGTAGGTAAATTTGTACAAGTGTTTTTCCTTTTTGCAGTTTGTTGCCACATTGGAGTCACCCCCACTCATCTGCTGTCACAAACTCAACCCGCTACAAAGTAAGACCACCCACTCTTGGAAGTTAAAAAAAAAATTTTATATATATATATATATATATATATATATGTAAAGCCATGGTGGTGCAGCGGTACCGTTGTTGCCTCACAGCAAGAGGTTCTGCTGTTCGATTCTTGGCTGGAGTGCCTTCTGTGTAGAGTCTGCAAGTCCTCCCCGTGGTCGAGTGGCCTCGGAAAGACATGCGTGAATGGGCGTGCCTTCGCTGAAGGTTAAGCGTCGGGCTGGCAACTCGGCACCATAAAAATCCACTGCCAATCATTAGCGGACCGGAGTTCCGCTGTGGTGACCCCTAACCGGGAAAAGCCGAAAAGACAAACAACATACACACATATATACACACGTGTGTATATATATATATATATATATATATATATATATATATATATATATACACACATCTATAACACACACATGGTTTACTACAGTAAGGTTGAAGTGGGTTTGGTCAAACCCACTTCAGTCAAAGTCCAGAGGCCGAACGCCGACAGTGTTGAAGTACCAATCTCGCCCCATGTTAAAGCCTGTTCCGAGGTCAAAGTCGAGACTTATTTCAACAATGTTGGGATTTGGCATTGTCGCTTTCGTGGACATGGGGTGATGTTCCCATCATTCGATGGGATCCGGTTCGACCTTACTCTAGTAAACCTACATATATGCACACACACACACACACATATATATATATATATATATATATATATATATATATATATGTCTGTGTGTATATATATATATATATATATATATATATATATATGTGGGTTACCCTTAGTTCATCGAATGGCCAGAACATCAAAACCCACTTCTCTGACATGGCATAACATCAAAAACCAGAGAACCAACATTTCCCACACGGTAAGTAACTGTTTGGCCAACAACTTGAACTTTGCCTTGTACCCCCGCAGTAGTGCATTCTCGGAGTTGGAATATAAAGTAAGGGGGGTGTGTGTTTCTTTCAATGGTAGATTTCGACTTCTGGATGGCCAAACAGTTACTTACTGTGTGGGAAATGTCGGCTGTCTGGTTTTCGATGTTATGATGTTGTGGCCATTCGATGAACTAAAGGTAACCCATATATAGATATATATGTGTGTGTGTGTCTGTGTATATATATATATATATATATATATATATATATATATATATATATATATATGGTGCGCAAACTGTAGAAGTGAGAAAATAACTTTGCCTGGTATTTTAAATAAATCACTGGGATTCAAAACAGTTGATTAATCTTTCGTTCTATTAAGTGAAAGAACTTCTTCAGAATAATGTTACAAATGAAGTGTCAGTGGTATTAACAGTAGAAGCAAAACATGACAGAATTAGATCCAGTAGTGTGAAACTATATACATGTGCACTAACCAATAATTACATGCCTTATGTTATGCACTATTCAATGACTGTGAAAGAAACAGAATAACATTAATAATATTTACATAATGAATATTAAATTGGCTAAACCATTTGAGAGCACATTTAATATTGCAGCTTTCATTTAAACCTGGTGCCTTTTCCGAATTAAGCAGCAGCTGCCACTTACACTCTCTAACTTATAAAAGTAAGTCTGTGTTACCAAAAATGCATTAATTTGTTCTAGTACCAAGAAACGGAGTTTAACAAGTGATCTACAAAAAGTGCTATGTTTAGCAAGAGCATTGTATGCATTTCCTTTTCTAATGGCACCCATGTGTTCCTTAATACGATCAGACAATTTTCTAGTCTTTTGTGTAGGGTAAGACATGATAGAATTTCCAGTGCCAGTTTGTATAGAAAAGGAAGCTATACCTTCCATCTGAGGACATGCTGGTGAAGAAAGTAATCCTTAATTAGTAGACTTGGAGGTAAGCCATGTATACCGTAAAAAAGCACAATTTGAAAGTGAAACTTTTAAATACCCTAAGAATATAGCCAGGGTTGTAAGGAATAATCGTGGATGAAGTGTTCCATCTATTGCTTTCCCCTATTTTGAGTTAAACAATGTTTTCTTATATTGAGTAAGTAAGGATATAAAAGAAATTGTACACCAGTTAGTGCCAAAACCTTATAAAACCCTATTAATGAAGTTAGCCAATCCTCGCATCTTAGGAGATCACTTGAGGATGGACAAAACTAAGACAAAAGTGTTAGCAATATTTTATTGGCCAGGTATAATAAAAGAAATAGATTTTTTTGTGTTTCTTATCCAGAATGTCATGGCTCTAAAAGTTTCCATTAATACTAGTGACATTGTGGATCCACTATTAAAATCTAGTAATGGGTGTCATTACATACTAGTAATAATGGGCTGTGCTAAATAATTTCCAGATGGGGGTTACACAACAACACAAGGCTAATATGTTGGCTAGAGCTCTTCAGAGCTGACCCAGGAAACATTTCTGCACTGAGGTTCGCTGCCCTTGCTTTCACAACAGTGGATAACTACATTAATGGTCCTTAGTGTCTGGAACAAACAAAATGTGCTGTTGAATTGTAAAAAGGCTTGATCACACCGTACTAACTTTACTAATACCTAGGGTAAGCACTTTTATTTTTACACCAGCAAAACTTCATCAGATGAATTTCTTGTATCCTGTGTTGACTTTAGTTGCACATATTAAAGCCATGTGATTTTCAATGTTTGTTTTTTTTTTTTTAATTGCACGTAAAGTTCATTGCATCCTTTAATTTAAATTTAAGAAATTCATTTGCTTGCAAACATACTTAACCACTCAAATTTTTTAGTATCCAAGATATTTTCTACAATCTTCCCCTCTTATATTTGGTCTCATATTATCATTTGCAAAACTAAAACTATTTAAAACCTTTGTATGCAAATGAGTGTTTACTTAAAGCATTTTTTGCCTATGAGTTGTAATAGCATAATCATGTTCATGCATTCTGTCTTTTAATTTTCTACTGGTTCTGCCAGTTAAAATGCTGGACATTTTCCTTATTTTGCAATGTAAGCAATAGATTTGAACTTGCAGTTAAAGTAACTAGGTGACATTTGTTTCTTATTATACATCTTTCACTGCCTTGTTTGTGAACAGAAGTCACAAGGAAAAGTACCTTGAATCCAGCATTTTTTCTGGATACAGCGTGTTTAGAATGAATGAATGAGTGAATAAGCAAGCAGTACCATGAATGAATGCTGGATACAATTGGGAATGAAGTAAAAAGAAGCATTTAACAAATAACATATCAGAAATAGTGTTGTCATAACTTCTTATGTAAGATCTGTATCAAAGATCACTGCATTCTTATTAAAAGTAAGAAAACAGGATTCAGGCTGGTACTGCTTGTTTAAACCACAGTTTGTTAAAACAAGAGGTGAGCACTTCACTCTTGTCAGAGCCCCCATGTATGCTAATGTTGTGATGGCCAAGTTTGAGGAAGATTTTATTTACCCCCACAGGTTCTGTAAATCACAGGTAATAGTATATTTCCGATTTATAGATTTAATTTTTTTTTGAGGGGCAGCAAATGTCTTCATAAATGATATACAATCTAATAATATGGGTCTACAATTTGATGGGATTCAAAGTGGTCCCCAGGTGAGTTTTTTGGATATTGGTCTGAATGGTCTAGAAAATAGTTTACATAGAAAGTGTGATCAAAGAACTCAATTCCTGTACGGCAGTAGTTGCCATCCTACACATCTGTTATCGGTACTGCCGTTCAATTAATTTTTACGGATCAATAAACTTTGTAGTATGGAAAATATAATCATTAAGGAAATATTGAAGGCTGAAAAAATGTTTATTAAAAGAGGCTATAATGTTAATGAAGTTATGGAGGCTAAATTAAAAGTCACGGAAATTATACAGTATAATAGAACAGGTGATAAACGGACTTTTGCCTCCTATAAGAGTTGTAAGTATAGGGGGCTTGATAAGAGGGAAACAACTTTTCTTAAGGGCAAAATCTGCTCTCATGAAAATAGTAGAAAAGAAATTTATTTTGTTACTAGTTTTAATGTGATTTCTGAACAAGTTGTGGGTGAAGTACAGAAATTTTGGCCCGTGATTTTAAGCGATAGAGACTTGAGACATATTCTACCTGGTCATATCAGTATCTCTTATAAAAGAGCTAGAAATTTATCTGATATGCTGGTACATAACCACTTTATTCCACCAGATGTCGGTATTGAGACGAATATAATGTCTAATAACGGCACTGTGCCTTGTAATAGGTGTTCTATTTGTAAGCAAGTAGTCGCTTTTTTTCCTTATATTAATGCATCTAGATTTACTGTAGAGGGCAATTTCACATGTAACACAGAAGGGATAATCTATACCCTAAGATGTACATGTAACTTGTTTTACATTGGGGAAACTTATAGAAGCTTCAAAGTTCATTTTCAAGAACATTTAAGGGACATTAGAAATAAAAGAATGGATAACCCACTGGGTGGTTATTTTGTTCTTTTTCATGGTTCTAACACTGAAGATTTAAAGGGTTGCATCCTGGAGAAGGCAGAGTTATGTTTGGGGGAATGCATGAGTTTAAAGGAGAAACTTTTTAAGAAAGGAAACACTGTTGATTTTAAAGTATGGTACTTTGGAGCCTTTTGGGCTCAATAAAGAATGTAATTGGAAGTACATAATTTAATAATTGTATTATTGATTGATTGATTGTTTCTTTTTGTATATAAGGGCTGTTTTGAAGTGTGTTTTTTTCTCTTGGAAGGCTTTTTGAAAGCCAAGGCACTAAGTTTCATTAAACCCGGTCTTCTTGGATCAGTAGCTTTTTCTGGTTGTTACTTTTATTTTCTGCATCTTCCCCTCTTAGATTTGACATGATATCTATTGCAAAACTAAAACTATTTAAAACCTTTGTATGCAAATGAGTGTTTACTTAAAGCATTTTTTGCCTATGAGTTGTAATAGCATAGTCATGTTCATGCATTCTGTCTTTTAATTTTCTACTGGTTCTGCCAGTTAAAATGCTGGACATTTTCCATATTTTGTAATGTAAGCAACTGACTTGAATTTGCAATTAAAGTAACTAGGTGACATTTGTTTCTTATTATACATCTTTCACTGCCTTGTTTGTGAACAGAAGCCACAAGGAAAAGTACCTTGAATCCAGAATTCTTTCTGGATACAGCATGTTTAGAATGAATGAATGAGTGAATAAGCAAGCAGTACCATGAATGAATAGGTTCATAGGTAGGTACTAGGCTATAGGCCAGAGGACTTAAGTAAGCCTAGCCAGCAAGTTTCCCTGGTTTATGCCACTCAAGAAAGTTAATTTCCTGTGCCCCTGTCGAGCAGAGCCACAGAAGTGATCCCCGGGGTGTATTTCCTATTTTCCATCCACTCAAGATTTTTCTTGAAGAGTGCTAATGAGGAACTATGCTTGACATAGATGGGTAGCTTGTTCCAGAGTGTAGGAATTCTCTGGGACAGGAATCTATCCCTCCAGCATGTCCTGTTTATTGTGGTGGCAAGGTTTAGGTCCCTAGAGCTTATAGCTCGGAGGGATTGGGATTTCTTTAGGTGTAGCATGTCCAACAGCTCTGGGTTTAACATAGCTTTATATGTTAAGCATAGATCTTGTCGGAGTAGGTGATATGCTACAGAGTAAAGCTGGAGTTTTTTTCAGATGGTCAGTGTAGAGCATCTGTTTGAGACCAGTAATCCTCTTTGTGAGGTACTTCTGTGGCCTTTCCACATGCTGCAGATGTCTTGTGAGGTACATTCCAAAAGGGGCATTGTACTCTATAATGGGTCTAATGAGTGCTGAGTAGAGGGGAACAATGACCTCTTTTTTCCTGGATGAGAACCCTTTTGTGGTGAGGTGTGCCACATAAAAGTATTTCCTGACTACTGTGGCGATGTGATTATCAAAGGAGCGACTACTGTCCACCTGGATCCTACGTTCTCATCACATATTTGGCATTAAGTAGACTGCTGTTTATGTGATAGTTCATGGGTACAGAGTTTTTACCAAAGGGTATGACAATGCACTTTTTGGCATTGAGCTTGAGGCCAATGCCTCTGACACCAGGCATCTGTCTCAGTGAGGCCCTTCTGTAGGATTTGTACATCATTTGGGGACTCGACTATGGCTCCTAGTTTGCAGTCATCTGCGAACTTCGTTAGCCAGAGGCCTTCTGTGTTAGCCTGCACTTCAGAGAAGTGGATACCAAAAAGGAGAGTTCCCAGGACTGAACCCTGTGGTACTCCACTTGTCACTGGTTTGAAGTCAGATTTGGAGTCTGCAACATTTACAGTGTGGGTTCTGTCAGTGAGCCAGTTGGCAACCCATCTTGTGATGTAGGGATTTCTACCTATTTTAGTGAGTTTAGCTATAATTCCAGAATGGAGGATGGTGTTGAAAGCCTCGGCGAGGTCAAGATAGACTGTGTGAACCACCTTACCCTCATCTACAGATTTGGTGACTGCCTCAGAGAGGTCGATCAGGTTCAGAAGGCTATGATCTGCCTTTCACAAACCCGAACTGGGTGGGGTCCAGAGTTTGGAGGCTACCAATGTCTCTGAGTTCCATGATGATACATTACATGGCCTTGCAGACTAGGCTCGTCAGAATAATAGGGCGATAGTTCCCAGGATCAGTGGTGGCTCCCCCTTTGTGGAGTGGGATAACTGTTGCTGTGCGCTATTCAGTGGGCACAAAGCCTAACATGAGACTGTGATTGAACATGGTGCTTGGGTGGGGAGCCAGTTTGCTCTGAAGTTCGTGTAAAACGCAGCCTGAAATGTTGTCCGGTTCCATGGATGCTGTATTTTTGATTTTAGCGAGTGCAGCTTTTACCTGCAAAGATGTGATTACAGGGACTCTGCATTCTTCCTGTATAGATATGGGCCCTTTAGGGGGTGAGAGGGGGGTAAAGTTAGCACTGAACCTATCTGCCAGGATGTTGGCAATATCAGTTGGTTCTGTAATTTTCATATCATTGTGTTGTAACTCAGAGCAGATCTAGGTGTTGCCATTGAGATTCTTGATGTAGCTATAGAATGCTTTGTGGTTGCCATTAGAATCAGTGGTGATTTTGTTTTTGTAGCTAGCTTTGGAGGATCTTATAAGGGATCTAAGCTTCTTACCGAGGTTGACCAGGGAGCTCCTCAACTCATGGGATTTTACTCTCTTTTGCAACAGTTTCTTCCTTCTGTTGTAGAGTTTGTTTATGGCAGGGGACCACCAGATTGCCTTCCTTTTTTTGGAAGATAGCGTCTTGGTTCTGCTTGGGATAGCACAATCAATTCACTTGTGTAAGTGCTAGTAGAGTGCATTTGCGTAGGATTCAGCAGTCGTAACTGTATTGTCCATCTGCATGGGTGTCATGAAGTTCGCTATTTCTGTCTTAAGCATGAAGTTGGCTTTGGAGAAATGTTTTACCGTGGTTTCCTTAATGGTGGGTGAGTGTGGGATGCGGATATCTAAGGTGATTAGCTTATGGTTGGATCTGACCAACGAGGAGTTGATTTCAGGTGTGGAACCCCAGTCACTCATGTTGGTAATGACTAGGTCTAGGATATTGTTGCCCATGGTGGGGATGTGGATACGTTGATCCAGGGCGTTGGAATTTATGAATTCCAGAAAGTGTTGAGCGAAGGAGTTGGTACAGGAGTAGTTTTCCCAGTTAATGGTGGGGTCGTTGAAATCGCCCATTATTAGGGTGTTTGGTTGAACCCTAATATTTTCCAGTATTTTGCCCAGAGTTAGTTGCACTTGGATAAACACTGATGCATTATGCTGCTCAACTAGCCTGGAGGTGTGGATATCTTTAATGAATATGGACACATCTCCGCCTTTGGTGTTCTGGTCCAGGTCAGATGGCTGAAAAGTGTGGTATGAGTTATAGCCTAGTAATGCAGGGTTGCTCTCTAGAGCCTTGAACTAGGTCTCAGTCACTGCACAGATATCGATGTTCTCATTTTCAGGAGTTCCTCGAGTGAGTGAATTTTGAGATTTAGACTTCTAGCATTGAGTAGCATTACCCTCAGTTTTTGCTTGCCTGTTCCTGTTACGGTGGTGAATTTGTCATTTGAACCTTGCCTAAAAAGGCACTATAGGGGCGGCGAGTGCCTTAGCCAGTATCTGGAATCCCAGGGGAGACAGGTGCAGGCCATCTCTGGCAAAGCATCGTGGTCTGTCAGCCATGTCCCAGGCAGACAGGCACTGGATCCCCTTCGAATGACACCAGAAGCTTAGCCAATTGTTGAAGTCAGTCATTTTGTTCTTGTACTGCGCTATCATTCTGGGCGATGGCAGGATGCTACTCAGGGCTGTGGTCATACCTGCCTGGGCTACAAGATCAGAGCGCTCCTCCATGTCTCTCTTCATGTAGTCCAGAGAGGTACATCTCAGGTCGTTCACACCAACATGGACAATGACAGTCATATTTGTACTTGTTGTGGAGTGACCTGAGTGCATGGGTTATGAGGCAGACCCTGGTACCTGACAGGCAGCTGACAGTAACCTCCTTGTTTAGCTTGGTGAGTGGGACATCAGTGTGCCTGACTATAGAGTCACCTATGACTAATGTGTTGGGTACGTTGGATTGCCTTATGGGCTGTGGTTTATTGGCACACAATCTGTGGGCTCTGTGTCATTTGGGTTGTATTGAGGGGGTGAAGGCTGGATACAATTGGGAATGAAGTAAAAAGAAGCATTTAACAAATAACATATCAGAAATATTTATGTCTAGTACTTATCAAAAATGGAAAAACTAGTTGAACTGGAATGATATCTTCACATAAATTACTAAATAGTGTTGTCATAACTTCTTATGTAAGATCTGTATCAAAGATCACTGCATTCTTATTAAAAGTAAGAAAACAGGATTCAAGCTGGTACTGTTTGTTTAAACCGCAGTTTAAGTTAAAACAAGAGGTGAGCACTTTCACTCTTATCAGAGCTGTCTAGTACTAGGAAGACTAATGAAACAGTGATTTTACCATACATAGTATATCACAAAAATAAAAAAATATAGTAGAAAGTAACTTGTAAAGTTTTGAAAACTAGTAAATGAAAAGTTAGTAAGATAAGAGAAAATTCAAGTTTTATTAATAAGAAAGTTCTGACCTACAAAGAAATGTTTAATAGTAATGAATAGGGGGAGGTTAATTCTTCTCGTAAACCAGTCACTATCCTTGGAGGTTAGTGCCTTTCACTGTTTTGTTTTTGCCACTGTTTAGCTTCTTTTATGTTCCTACTTTGGTCTCTTTTCAGCCTGCATTCCATCATATTTTGTCATTTTATGTTTGAACAATCCCCATGGAACACATTTTTCTCCCTCAGGTGATCAAAAGGAATACTTTTCAAACTTGGGTTTTTGCTTGAGTTCTTTGTTGAAGAGGTGCAGTCGTACTGATGAACATGCTGTTTTGGTAACACTTGTATGATAATGTGTTTTTTCTTATAGAAACAGCACACTGTGGAGGCTGAGAGACTGAAAATCAATACGGTTGTACGAAATCTGCAGAACGATCTAGATGAAAGCAAGGAGGAGAACAACCACTGGAAGGAATTATTTCAGAAAAGCAAAGAAGAATTGCGCAGCGTTAAACAAGAGTGAGTGGTGTAAAATTATTTCACGTAATTTTCTGTTTCACCATTAGGGTTCTTAGTCCTCAATTTACATATAGGGATAGCTGTCTTGTTCATCTCTTTTACAGATGATAAGATATGGTCTGTATGTAACCAGGTTACAAGGATGTTAGCCAGTTTATGTATTCTAACATCGGCAGTTTATGCTTTCTGACTTGCTACCACCAGCTTGATGCATATGTAAACAGATATTTGTTCCTTTGTTTGATCAGCCCATCTTGCCATGTCATTTGTCCAGAATCAGTAGTAGTTTGTTTATCTTGGTATGCTCTTTTGATGATTAAGCTTTATTACTGTAGTTTAGTGATATGCAGATATATGGAAGATGTTTGATTAAAGATTAAGCAGGAATGTGTTAGTCTGTTAGACTCTTTGTTAACATTTGATGTGAATAGTTGTTTTTACTCCCTTCTGAGTAGGAGGGTGGGAGGTTGGGAGAGTTGTTAAGGTGTTCACCTTATAAGCACAAGGTGCAGGGTTTGATTCTTGCATGGGGTAATTGGCATGGAATGGCCCACAAGAGCAGTTAGCCTGGTACTTAACTTATCAAGGAGAAGGTCACAGTCAGCTGCTTATTGGGTACCAGGATCTGTCAAATCACACACGCACGCTTGTCGCTCAGCAACAATTGCCGTTATGACTCTGTCATAGTACATGCTGTCATAGTACATGCTGATGTGAATGAGTTGAGACATACCTCTCTGGACTATATAAAGAGAGACTTGACAAACTCTCAGATTATGTGTCCCAGGCAGGTATGTTCCTAGCCTAAACAGCATTCTACTTTCACCTAGTTGATGCCACAATCTAGACAAAAGAAAAAAGTGATTGGTTTCAATAATTGCCTTAGCTTCTGGTGTCACTCCAGGGGGATTCAGTATCTGTCTGCTTGGGAAGGCACAGTCGACAGTCCACGCTGCTTTGCCAGAGATAGCCTTCACCTGTCTTCATAAGGCTTTTGGATACTGGCAAAGATGGCAAAGAATGCTTGCCTCCCCCATAGTGCCTTTTTTAGGCAGTGTCCAAACAAAACTTCCGACATAAAGAAATATACTAAAGACAAACTCAAGGTCATGCTGCTTAATGGTAGGAGCTTAAACAGTAACTGCACTTCCTGGAAGCACCCCTCACCTTGGAAGATGCTGATGTTTGTACAGTCAGAGACTTGGTTCAAGGACACTGAGAGCACCCCATCCGTACAAGGCTATAATGCTTTTCACACATTAAGACCCAAAAATGAGCAAAAGAACCAAAGGTGGAGTTGTATCAATCTTCATTAAATGCAAATACACCTCAAGATTGATGAAACAGTACAACTCTCTTGAGCTACTCCAGGTAAAATTAACTATAGAAAAAATACCCTTCTACATCAGCACTAGCTACAGGTCCCCTACCATGAATCAGGAGAAACACACCACCTACCTGGACTTGCTAGATTCTCTCAGCGTATAGCCAAAAACCTGTGTCATAGGAGATTTCAACTATTCTTCCATTGACTGGGTGACTTACATGAGCACAAACACAATCACTATGAGGTTCCTGGACTTGGTTAATTAAATGCCCTGGAACAGTTGGTTCACACCCCCGCAAGGAGTTTAAATGCCCTGGACCTAGTGCTCACCAACATTGCGGGGGGGGGGGTCACTGCACTACCCACTGTGTATGTTGCCCTCCCTGATAAGGTCGGGCCATAAATCTGACTCATTTTAAGTAAAGATCAAACCTGACACCCTCACAGGAGTAAAAAAAAAATGAAACATTTCTCCTAAGCAAACTGTTGCCTACTAAGCGATGGCATAAAAAGTTTCAAAGCCCTGCCAACATAGACAACAATGTCTCCTATACAGAGGAATACACAATTGCCCTATATAGCCACTTAAACAAATGCATTGACTCAGCTGTACTTAACAGGAACAAAACCAGGTCTTCCTGAAAAAAGAAGCCACCCTGGCAGGGACTGTTAGTATAAATAAGTTGTACAACAAAAGAAAGAAACTGACATCTAAGAACAGGAGGGAACTAACTCAACAGAGGAAGAATGCCTTTCACAGCTTGAGCAAGCAGATTGGATATCTTAATTCAGGCTACCTTAAGAGTCTAAATGAGCATCCCTAGCTAAAGACAGCCACAGGGCATTCTTTAGCAACGTGCAGAACCTAAGAGGGAATGCCCACCTGTGTGCTGAACTTATAGTGGACAGTGCCACTTCCACTGATCCTGAGGAAATTGACAACCTGCTAGCTGATAACTTCACCCCCTTATTCCCACCCAATATACCCCACAGCATTCCTGACACCAGTCCTCTACAAAGCATCTCCAAAGAACAGATCATACAAGCACTCTCCAAAGCCAAAAAACAGCCTCTATGGGAGCTGATAACCTCCGAGGTTTCTTACTAAACAATCTAAAACAAGACATAGCAGAACCACTCGGCACTCTCTTTAACCATAGCCTGAGAACTGGTTTTGGCCTGAGAGTGAAGAACAGCAACAGTCCCCTTGCACAAAGGGGGTCCATCAGCTGATCCTGGGATCTATCCACCCATAAGCCTAACCAGCTGCATCTGCAAGACCATTGAAAGAGTCATCATGGCCCTTATCCATAAGGACATAGGCAACCTTCAACCTCTAGACTTGACCCAATTTGGCTTTGTCAAGGGTAGCACTTGCTTATTAAACCTGGTGGGCTTCTTGAGAATGTCACCAAAGCCCTGGATGAGGGCAAAACAGGACGTTCCACCTGTCTTGATTTAGCCAAGACTTTTGACACAATCTCTCATTGAGATGTCATAGAGGAACTCTTCCAACCAACTGGCTCGCTGACAGAACACACACACTATCAAAACTGGGGAGTCCACCTCCACCAGTAGCCAGTTACCAGTGGGGGTACTACAAATGTCTGTGCTGGGGGGTCTCTACTGTTTGGAATCCATTTCTCTGAAGTCCATGTGAAGGTAGATGGCCTGTGGCTTACCAGGTTTTCAGATGACTGTAAACTGGGCACAATCATAGAGTCCCCCAACGATGTTAACATATTGCAGAAAAGGCAGGCACAGAAAAATGACTGGTGCCAAACTCATGGAGTAAAGCTTAATGCAAAAAAATGCCTTATCCCCTTTGGCAAAGAAGTAGCCCCTGCTAATTATGATACAGATAGCACCCCTCAAAGCTCAAACTCAGTGGTATGAGACTTGGGAATGCAGGTTGATAGCAATCTGAACTTCGAATGCCATGTGTCTGTAGTGGTAAGAAAAACATTCTACATTGTGCATCTCATAAATAAGGGCATTGCGGAGAACAACATGGCTGCAGTTCTGTAGACACTGCTATTCCTAGCTCCCTCAAAAACCCTGAACATAATACAATCCAGAGGATAAGGGAGGATTAAAACTTGGCAAATAATATACAAGATCTCCTTTAAATACATTACAGCAACATTTGGGTGGCTTCAAAGCATTGAAGGAACTGTAGGTAATCAAGATTAAGCAAGATTGGAATACATAATTGCTGCCATGTGGTATTAAAGGCCTGTATGATATTCAGAAATGCAAGAAACCAACACAATGTCAAAGGAAGAAAGCAGCATGGAAACTCACATCAAAAACAAAATACTCTGTCTTAGCCTCACCAGAAAAAAGATATAACATCAAAAAGACAAAGGACAGCAAAACAAACAGAAAATGCAAAAACTGCATCCAAAAATAAACCGGACCAACTAGCTAACCTAGAACTCATTAAAATCAGCTCTGCTTTCTGTTCAATCAATACAAGATCTCACTTTACAATTTAAATCCTTTGGAGAATCATTTAGCCAGATCCTAACTAGAATTGAGAAATCAAACAAAAATACTGGAAACCGAAATAAAAATTGGCAACATACAATAAAAAACAAATTCTAACCTTAAAGCAATACAGGACATGCAATCTAAAATAATTGACCTTGAGGCCTGATCACGCATAAACAATATAATTATCCGAGCAATATCTGAGTCAGTTACACATAATAATCAAATAACCATTAAGCAAATTCTAAACATTTTATTAGATGGCTCTGTTGAACCGCAGCAACTAATAGTAGAGAGAGCTCAACATGCTCTGAGAAGTTCAAGCATCAAGCAAACCTAGACCAGTTTATATAAAAATCTTGAACTACCAGGACGTCTCCAACATCTTACTAGCTGCAAAAAAAAAAGGATTCCTTAACTGGAATAGTAATCTGATCTCCTTTGCTCAAGATCTTCCCATCCAGATATGGCAAGCAAGGCAAGCACCATCTCTGTTTTGCAGATTCCTGATTGACAGAAAAATAAAGTTACGGATGAAATATCTGAACACACTGGTGTTCTTCAGTAAAGAAATCAAATACTTGATCGCTACAAGTAAAGAAGCTAAAAAAGTTTTTTTGCCCATTTTCAAGGAAATACCTGCATTTGTGAATGGACTAATGAGGAAAGACTGTCAATTTGGCATATTCCAGCCAAGCCCATGTTGCCCCTGTTGGGAGGACCATAAATGAGCTAAAGTTATTTCAGGCCTATCACTTCCCATATTCATCCATGAGGTGAAAGGGCAAGTATAGAGGGGACCGCTGGGAAAAAAGAAGATGCTCCATGCTTCTCAGCTGAGCAGGTTAAGAAGAAATCAATACCCTTTGCACCTACAATTAAAGCACCCCCCATTAAGTTAATATCTTCTGCTCATCGCAAGCAGTTAATTCATGGGGGTGCTTGTGCTATGTTTACCTTCCTGCATATATCCTACTAATCGTTGAAAAATGGAACTACAGGGATGGTACTATACATCACACGGATCTTCATAACTCAGATGTAACTTGTATACATAGTTGAATTAAACTAAAATCCATGATCAGACTTGCTGAATAGTGTGAAAATAAGCTGCAGAGAAGAAATAGTGATTTTTTTGTTGTGTTATGATTTGTTTTAATTGAATTAGACAGTGATATTGTTTTAAAAGGGCTAGATAGTTGCAGATAATGCTGATGACATAAAAATATGACATACACACTGATGCATAGGGTCTAAGTTCTAATATTTGGTACTTAAAAATTATAAAATTGTCCTCTACTTAAAAGATACATATTGTAGTGCATGTGACCCTTTGTATCACAGTCTAACCTTATTTTTGCTTTCTAATCAGTGTTAATGTTGATAAAGTTTTAAGATATTAGTGACAGTAGCATGAAATATTACAGACTAATGGAGTGCAAAGTTATAGCAATTTGTACATCAGAATCTCTTTCAGGAACCACTCCAAATGATGTTATACTGCTAAAAATCAATAGTTACTTAAAAATGTAAAGCTTAATTATGTTTGTTGCAACTTGCTTACTAGTTGTAAAGACACATAACCTTAACATAGCAGTATACTACATATAAGATGCAAGAGCAAAACTGTTATATGACAAGCTTGCAAACAGCATTATTGAATAATACGTCTCGAAAGTTAAAAAAAATCAAATGCTGAATTAGAGAATAGAAGGCTTGAAGCTGGTTATTGGTTATTTGAAACCTGACAAAATAAAGAAAAGCTAAAAAAACCTTAGTAAATGTAAAGTGATAATGATATAATGTCTATAATTAACCACTTTGACTACTTTAGAATACTTTTGTAATATAGTGTAAAACATAGGTGGCTTCCCCTATCCAAGGTAGCAGCTCCATAAACTAAATGCTTTACTAAAAACAAAAGTAATTCTCTTTGCTAACTAAGGGATCTTGTATAATTGCTTATACATTTACACTGCGTTGGTACCCTTGTTTTCTGGGACACAAAGCTGTTGATATGTTAGTTAGGGAATGGATGGTAGGTGTTGAATAGAGAACTAGTATGTTTGGCTTTTTCTGTATAGTATTTGTTTTTATTGATGGGAAATCCAGCTCTGAGTATCCCACCTAAGGTATACTTATTCTATAATTCTTGAACAAAACCAATCAGTTACAGTAATTTTTCTTATTTTTCGTCTTCCTTCTTGGTCCAGAGAGATATTGGATATGCAATGAGGTAAGGGCAAGAAGGGTCATGTGTCATTCAGCTAGATTTCGGAGTAAATGTCATATCCACAGCAAAACTCATAATGTACGTCACCAACTTCTAATGTTATCACACAGATTAAGGAAAAATGTGGGAGATTTAATCATGGAATGTGAAGGGAATACAGACAGAGATAAAAGAAACCTGTTTTTACATCTCACTTTTAAAACTAAAGCGAATACAATATTAATTCATGAATTGCATTTGACAAAGGAGCAATGGGTAAAGGTTGAAGAGAAAAAATGGTTCAAACAGATTGTAGCTTCTGGGGAAAAATCTAATAGTAAGGGGGGGGGGGGTGGCTGTAATAAAAAAATCGTTCCAGGGTAATATCATAAAATGTGAATTTGACAAAAATGGAAGATGGTGCTATATGACCTGTAGTCACCCAGCTGTATGGAAACCTATTTTAATTCTAAATATCTATGCCCCTGCAGTAGTCAGCAACACTTTATGTCCCTATACAATATTCTAACTGAATTTAAGAACTGCAGTATAATTGTAGGAGAGGGCTGGAATGATTGCCAAGACCCTGCAACAGACAGATCAAACCCTAATAAAACGTATAATAAACAGGCTACAGTTGCACTTGCGGAACTTAAACAAGATTTTAAACTCTTCGATCCCTTCAAACATAAAA
Organism: Protopterus annectens; assembly: GCF_019279795.1. Classification (NCBI taxonomy): domain Eukaryota; kingdom Metazoa; phylum Chordata; order Ceratodontiformes; family Protopteridae; genus Protopterus; species Protopterus annectens. Next base: position 1,107,932,418 of record NC_056741.1, read on the forward strand.
TTAAGGATACCAAAATAGAAAAAACTCACCTTGGTCTAGAATTGATTTCTTCCTGATTTCAGATTTATTTTTAAATTTGAATAGAGAGTGCTGTATTAATAGTAGATTCTTCTCTGATCAGTCAAAAAGTTCATTAAGTATCAATTGGAGTGATGAAATGTATCTGCAAGAAGTTACAATTGGTCCCTCAGTCCCAACCTCCTATTAAAGCAAGATATAATAGAAGGTTTCAACACATTCTTAAAAACCTTATTGACTAAAATCCCTTCCTCTCAATACCCAATTGGACATTGAATGAGACACAACTAAAGCCCAAATAAGAGGTTTCCTTATTAGTAAAGCGGCACACTGTAAAAAATCACAGAGGAAACAATAATAAAGGAAAATGTACAAAAACTGGAAATAGAAATGCAGAAGTGCTTTGATAAAAAAGACTGAAGAACTACTGCTTAAATCCCAAAGAGACCTTTACCTATTGAAGGCCAAAAACCTCTCATTTCACGAAATAAGAAACCTGGCCAAATATGCTGAAGGAGTACAAGTTCCATCCAGAGTACTAGCTAGATTAATTTCACTTCATAAATCTACACCTACTATAACTGAAATTAATCACTCAGATGAGACATATTGTAGTAATAGTGAAATTTTAAACCTCTTTGAACAGATTTCTACACAGACAGAACATTTTCCTCCAGAATCGATCATTTCCAAAATTAGATTCTAATCAACAGAAAATACTAGCAGACCCCATCTCACTGCAGAAAATTATTAATACGATAAAGAACTTAAAGTCCCACAAAGCACCTGGCCAAGATGGCTTCACATCAGAATTTTACAAAAGTTTTACTCTGCTAATTGCTAAAATATTGCAACACCTGTTTAATTACATTATAAATAATATTAATGACATTCGTCTTAATGCTTCAAAAACAATCTTTATTTTGAAAGAACATGAAGATCCTAATGACCACTAAGAGCTATAGGCCTATCTCACTAATAAATCTTGATATAAAAATGTTCACATCTGTCCTTGCTAGTAGACTCAAGAAAATCATAACACATATTGTCTTGCCTGAACAGTCTGGATTTACCCTCAAAAACAAAACTGTGATAATACCCTTACTCTTGAAGCTCTAATAACATTTGCAAATCAGAAGAGAATTCCAATTTTTGCGATGGTAGTTGATGCATATAAGGCATTTGATAGATTGAATTTAAATTTCCTACTTTCAGTGTTACCCTATTTTGCTTTCCCCAACAACTTCATTCAGATAATTAAAACATTATATGATAAATCCTATACAAACTAGTACCTAAATAGAAACACCTCCAATAGAATTGTGATAAAAAATGGAACAAGACAAGGCTGCCCTTTATCCCCGTTTCTTTTCAACCTATATCTAGAACCACATTTTCTGTGTATTAAACAACATATCTGTTACAATCCTCCAATACTTTTTAATAATAAAATATTCCTGGCAGCTTTCACAGATGACTTAAACTTGTACTTCTCCTACCCAAACTCTGATATAGCTAAACTATTGAAGGTAATTGATACGTTTTCTAAGCTAATTACATACTTACAGAAAAAACCAAGGAGGCTCCAGACCATGGCTGCTAAAAACATGTAGAAATTGAATCCAAAGTCAAATACAAATTATTTTCCAAAATAATCTCCATCAGCATTGCTAAGAAGTCAATACATTGATTGTCATAGGTCCTGTCTTTCAACAAATACTGCTTAAACATTTCTATCCCCATTCTATTGGGAATCATAGTGAAAAGGGATTGGACATCCAGGGTGATCATTAACCACTGTCTAAGTTTATAGTCAACAAACTCATACAGATGATCTAAGAATTGCTTAGTGTCCTTCAGTATAAACTTATTTTTCGATAAAACAGTCTTTAAATGTTGTTCTACAAAAACAGACAGTGGTTCAGTACACCACCTTCTCCCTGCCATGATAGGCCTCACAGGGAGTATTGTAGCATGTTTGTGAATTTTGAGCAGTCCTTGTATAATGGGTAATAATGTTTTTCCACAATAAAGTACTTAAATAGTTCCATACTAATTAGTCTACTCTGTAAGCATTCAAAAAGGGAATTATAAATGCATCTTTCACACATACTAACTCTATCAACATTTATCTGCTAATAGAACTTATTGTCATTCAACATTTCTTTCATTGTTTGCATGTAAAATTCAAAGTCCATTACAACCAAACGACCACCTTTATCAGCTGGTCTAATTGAAATGGAATCATCATGGCATAGGACTTCCATTGCTTTCCTTTCATTTTTATTTAAGTTGGAAAAATAATTCTTAATAGAGTTGCCACTAGCATACAATTCATATATCTCTTTTTAATACTTGCCTTCTCAAATGTTTCCACAGCTGAATTATTTAATTGAATAAAACTGCTAGGTTTTTTAAACTTGCTAGCAACACCGATGTTTTTGTCCGTTTCACCAAAATGAACCTTTAATATTATGTTACGGGTGTAAGTTTTAAGTTGTATTTTGTTCTCTATTACAGTCATTTTGTTGGTTGGTATAAATGACATACCTTTTTGCATGACATTGGTTTCATGTTCAGTTAGCGTTTGACCTGAAATATTCCAAATTAATGTTGTCTGTTTTGTTGCCGTATCTTTTTTATAGTTAGGGATTTCTCCTCCTCTAATGAGGCTTTGCGTTTGTGGTGGTCTCTGCTCCAGGACTGCTCTTGAAAAGAATAGTCTCGAATGGGGTATGGTACAGTTAAATTGGTTTTATTCATAAAATTGTTGGTTACGCTATTATATCCATTTGGGGAAGCTGTAGACCCAGTGTTTTTCTTTCGTGCCACTCCAGTTCTATTCATCACAACAGTAGTGGTGGTGTTCACCTCCTTCAACGGCTGTGCAGGAGGAGGCGTGTCCTGCACCTCAAATGCCGTTCCATCATTGTTGGTATCAACCAAACTGATAGGATTTAAAAGAACAGCTGTAGTTTCTCTAGTTTCATATGACTTTGCAGTTCTATTGCTATTAATTTTTTGGGTATACTGAGGTTTAAAATTATTGTCACTGGAACCACTATGATTTCATATTCTCGGCCAGGCAAAAACCCATCCAGTCGAGAAATCCTGTGTATCCCTTTGCATTTTCTTTCTTTTGTAGTTTAATAGTTACTGTTCATATGCTACAGCAGTCTCCAAGACAGCACTGAATTTTAAATCCAAGATGGGGTGTGGATAAACATCATACAAAGTTCCTTGTTGATTATTAATACTGGCTATTAGAGCTTCTTACTCTGGTATAAAAAAGTTGATCAACAGTCTTGTATAGCTTTGACTAGTTTCTAAATTAATTTGTTGCCATTGCAATAAAAGTTCATTGTAGACAGTACCATATGTGGGCATAGTAAGCATCTGCAGCCCACGGGGAACAATGTGCAGCTTAAGACAGGCTTCAAGGTGAAACCTTTGAGGCCAAAGTCTTTTTAACTTATGTAAATAATTTTCTAATTTATGTAGCTCCTTCTTCAAGGCTGTTGCATCATACTCACAGTTCTTATTCATTTGTGTAGTGCAAGCCATAGGTTCAAAGTCCAACAGTGGGTTATTCCAATTCCCCAAAGTTAGTTGTAATTTCTTCTTCCAGGCAAACCTCTCGGGTACAAAATCAAGTTCCAAATCCAACGAGGCATTCTCCTCAACCATGTCTCCAAACCACTTGTCAGTAGTCAATAAGCAAGCAAAAACAAATGAAGTGGTGCAGGTAAACTGTTCCTCCAAAAACAAAAATACAACACAGAAAAAAACAAAGGAGGCTCCAGACCACGGCTGCTAAAAACATGAAGAAATTTAATCCAAAGTCAGACACAAATTATTTTTAAAATAAGCTCCATCAGCATTGCTGAGAAGTCAATAAATTGGTTGTCATAGGTGAAAATGCATTTATAATTCCCTTTTTGAATGCTTAGAGTAGACTAATTAGTATGGAACTATTTAAGTACTTTATTTTGTAAAAAACATTATTACCTGTTATACAAGAACTGCCCAAAATTCACAAACATGCTATGATACCCTCTATGAGGCCTCCCGTGGCAGGGAGAGGGTGGCGTACTGAACCGCTGTCTGTTTTTGTAGAACAACATTTAAAGACTGTTTTATCAAAAAATAAGTTTATATTGAAGGACACTAAGCAATTCTTAAGAGATCTGCATGAGTTTATTGATTGTGTAAACTTAAAACAGACAGTGGTTAATGATCACCCTGGATGTCCAATCCCTTTTCACTATGATTCCCAATAGAATGGGGATAGAACTGTTTAAGCAGTATTTGTTGAAAGACAGGACCTATGAAAATCAATTTATTGACTTCTTGGCAATCCTGATGGAACTTATTTTGGAAAATAATTTATTTGTGTTTGACTTTGGATTAAATTTCTACATGTTTTAGCAGCCGTGGTCTGGAGCCTCCTTTGTTTTTTTCTGTATTGTATTTTTATTTTTGGAGGAACAGTTTACCTGCACCACTTCATTTGTTTCTGCTTAATTACATACTTAACTTAAACAAAACCAATATATTTCCTTTAAGTCCTCCTAAATTAATGTCATTATTTTTTGTGTCTAAATATGGCAATAATCTATAAGATATCTTGGAATTAATTTTTACCAAAACAAAAAGGAATTTTCTCAAAATAACATTTTGAATAAATGACAAAATATAATGCAGATGGAGTAACCTAAAGCTGGCCTTCCTATCAAAGGTTGCTATAGTCAAGGTGAACATATTACTTAACATTATTATATATTTTTATGACCTCCCAAGTTATAGTTCACAACAAATTCTTCACACAATTGCACACATTTTTAGCTAAATTTATATGATCCCCTAAATTAATAAGGATATAATACCAAAAATTAATGCAACCAAAACTAAATGGGGAACTAAATCTGCCAGACTTCAGGTTGTATTTCAACATTATTAACAGTAGTAGGATAATAAAAAATCACAGAGTGTAATCCAATAAACCACATGTCGTCACCATTATGGTTAACAATATTCTGTAAATATGTAAAATCACTCAACTTTAATCCCAAAGCACTTCCTTTTCTTTACAAAAAAGAATTGATCACCTACAAAATCATCGACCCAGTAAAATACTTCATTATTAATCTACAAAAACTCATTGCAACTTTCAAATTATCGGCAGCTTTGGAAACCTTACAACCCTTGCATCTTAATCTGAACCTAAGACTTAATAACTTAATGATTAACCTAAATGATTTCCCCTTACTAAAGTATAAGCGAATTCTGGACTTCTACCTCTATCGTGAGTGTTCCATTACAAAAATAAGAACTCATGTCAAATTACTAAAGCATATGCAATTATTCTCAGGCAAATCAAAGAGCTATGCTTTCGCTACCTCCATAATAATAATTTAACAACTGAGAGTATAGGAAACTGTGAGTCCTTGTGGAAACTAATGCTATCTAGAGAAAAAATGATATCTAATACGTACAAAGTGATAACTGAGATTAAATATCAGGAAAATATATACTCTTCTCCAACTATTGGCTAAAATTGAACCCCTCCATCTCGGAGCAGCAGATAAAAAAAGCAATTGAAACAACTTCTGAGATACTTCCTTTAAAAAAATTAATGTACACCCAACTAATGATTATTAATAATGCCTAGTTTACCCCCATGGTGCTTCATAAATTTAATACATCCATTTCAGCAAATTGCCGTTATTGTGAATACCAAAAAGCAGACTTACTCCATCTTTTTTGGAGATGTAAATGTGTATACAACTCTGGAATTCTACTGGAATTCTACTGATCCAACTTCAAAGGATGGGATATGAAATATCAACATTAACATGGGAATTTACATTATTTCACATTCCTCCCGTGAATATATCACGTCATCAAACTCGCATGCTAACTACTTTTTTCCTTTTGATGAAGCTTTACATTGCATCTAAATGGATGGGGATAGACTGGCAATTACATGGGGAGATTTTAAGAAAATGGCCACTAAACATCTGCTAGCATATAAATTGGTAATTTATGATAATAAAAAGGGAGCTAGCCTACTGGAAATCTGAGTTAAGTTATATATTGTCCCAGTAAATGTTATGACTTCCTCCAACTAGCCCATTATATTTTTATACTGGATTGTCAATCTGCCCCCCATTTTACATCATAAATGTTTAATGTATGAATTATTTATACTACCAAATGTATGGTTTGTTTAGTTGAATGGCACAGATGTAAATAAGTGTATATAGTTTTATGTTTTTTTTTTTTTTGCTATAACTCTATTTAAACACTGTGAATGTATGAACATGTTGATGGCTAATATAAAATAAAATAAAGTTTTTCGGGAAAAAAAAATAAATAAGGGCATTGCATCCAAGACCAGGGAGGTTATAACTCCACTGTACTTGACCGTTATCCGACCACTCCATTCTGTATATAACTCACCAGACATCTGCAGCAACTGGAGAGACCACAAAGGTTTCTTACCATGAGACTCCATGGCCTCTAAAACATGACATACATGGAAAGACTGAAAGCCCTGTCACTGTATTGTGTATTACAGGCTGCTGAGAGGCGACCTGTGCCTGGCCAACAGAGCAGTCTCGGACCATGCCCTAATGGAATCGCTGCACATCTGCAAATCAGATGGGACAAGAATAACTTACTCCAGGGATCTCAGTCTAGCCTGTGACATATCTCCCAGCGATTAACACTCCTCTGGAATAAGCTCCAACTCCATGTGAAGTAGAGCTCCTCAAGGACCCTATTCAAGCTCAACCTTAACTGGATGGATGACTGTAAATTCATCCCGGGGGTGGCACCTATGTCCTTCAGTCGGTGCTCATCACAGAATCCCTCTAGTAATGATGGCTGTCTAAATGTGGTCAGTAAGGCTACTCAGGTTTTTACATGGCCAGGCTTGTAAAAACCCTAGGGCCATTAGCCTAGTATCCTCTTATGAACCTAGGACTAAAATGCTTATAATGTAGGTTGTCTTTCAGAAGTGCATAACCCGATCATGAGTCATGACACTTTGAAAATAAGGTATGATTCTGACAAATAATGAATTCAGAAACTTTCTGTTGTACATTTAAAGCACTTTTGAAGAGGCCTTTTCCCACAACTCTGATGTGGAGGGGTTGTGGCCCCATAACCCTTGCTGCTTATGTATATTAAGTCCAATATCACTGTACCTCATAGTAGGGAGAACACTGAGGTACTGCAGCCTAAGACTTGATACACCCCGTTTTGTACTTTTGATTCTGCTCTTCAAGCATAGTTATGATCCTCAGAATTTCAGCTGTCTCATTGAAATGATTCCTGGTGTGTAATGTGCATTCTTCATTCTGCTGTATTGCCATTTGCTACCCCAGTCGTATCCTTACAGATGTTGCTGCGTTTCTGATTTGAGGCACTGTAATTAGTACCTGACATAATCACTGTTTTATTGCAGCAAGTAATTCCTCATGAAGCTGTTGAATAGTTGGCATGCAGTAAAAGTATGAGAAGGATAGTATGGAGTAGCTTTGTCTTTTTATTAAGTATGTGTTCATCTACAAGAGATTAGGTATTTTTATTCTCTGTTAAAAGTCTCAAAATGTACATCATTTGGTGTCCTGTTTGTGTTGTACAAAGAAAGTCTGAAAATAGCTGTCAGCATGCAGTCTCTTTCCATCTAACTGTGGGTTTTTGATTTCCAAATTTTACACCTTTATTGGTGTTTTACTTCTGTAACTGTTGGCATTTTACCCCTTTAAGCAGAGTTTGTAGAATGTGCAGTGTCAGTTTCTGTTCTCGCACTGTGAGAGCTGAAATTAACCTGTTGATCAGTGTGCAGCCATCCTGTAAGTCTGTGAAGAGTGCAGTGTCATCCCCTTCTGTCCTGGTACATCCAGTCTAGCACTGCTCAACTCCAGATTCTTCTACAAAATATACAAGTTTACGACTGCATAGCTGTACAATTATGCATCTGTAGCTTGAGTAAGTTGGCTACTTATCTTTGATATATGGTCTTACCTTTTGACTCCTCTTTTTGCAGGGTCTTATTTGCAAAGGTATGTTCCTCTCCCCTCTAGTAACTGGCCAAGAAAAACTTTTACGGTGTATTTTCTAATGGTTTTGTCATAGCCTCTCTGTTGAACTAAAGATGTTCAATGAAAGTTTCTGAAAATATACATGATTTAAACTGGTTCTTACAATATGAACTCCAGTCCCATAGACGTTAAGACGTCTTGCTATACCCTTCACCTTTAAGTGCACATACTGTGCTTGTTTACCTTTCCAGACTGTATGTGATTTTGAGGAACAGGATGCCCCTACTCTTTCTGTATTCTGTAGTAAGCAGTTTGATTGAATGAATGTCATGTTGTAAATGCATAAATACTCTTATTCTTTTGTTTTCTTTCTTTCGTCCTACTCAGCCATACTTTTGGGTGGTACACCTTTTATTAACTTTCAGATTAGTGACTTTTAGGTTTTGCCTTCAGTGCATTTGAATTTAGCTTGTTTTTGTTTCATTTCATTAACATTTGTAAGGTTCTGAATTTGATCCATTTCCATCATAATTGTCCTTGAATTAATTTTGTTTTTGTTTGCACTTGGCTTGACTCATGGCTGTAAAGGGTCCTTGGACTAGTTTACATAGTTCATAAGTAATATATGCCCTTTGTGTTTTAAAAGCTATTCCATTTGCATTCGATAGTATGTAGTTATGGCCGTCTCTTGCTTCTCTTGAAGAACGAGTTCTGTCATTTAAACACTTTTCTTCCCTTCCGTACCAGCATTTTGACAGTATGAGTCTATTCCCAAGTCTACTTTTACAGAGTGGTAGGTGTAATCTAACCAGTGTACCTTGACCTTAGTTGTTATTGCTGAGGCATGTAAGTTGTAGCACCACGTCACTGAACTTTTAGCCATATCTGTAGGACAGCAGTATAGTGTTATCACTGAGTTCCAAAAACATATTTCCTTATTTTCCAAGCTTTATCAGCATTGCCTAATGTGTGAAACTTTTTGGGAGTTACTTAGAGGGGTGCAACCCAGAGCTGGCTTGGGCTTGTGGTCCAGCAGGTGCAATGGCCGAGAACAAGTCAAGCCACAATCCCAAGTCTGAGTAACTACTGTCTGTTGTTTTAGGCTAGAACTGCAGGCTGGGAGTGTTATCAATTTTTCTGGACTCTGTTTTTAAGCATTATGGTTAGCTGAAATTCCAGAGAGAGAGGTGCGTCATTGCCAAAAAGGAAGAGGATTTAAAAATTTTGCATGGGAGAGAGCTATTGCAAGATGGGCAGTTCTTCTATTAAACAAAAAAAGATTTGCAGCTTATGTTTAGGATGAGGGGTACAATATTCCCTTTACTTCAAAGTGCTTGTATGCATTCATGGAGGAAGAGAAGCCTGTTTCAGCAAGAGAGAGAGATCAGGAGAGCGTGTAAAGAAACCAATGCTGTGGGACAACATGGACAGAATTCTTTTGTGCTTCTTTGTTTTTATTAAAGTAAGAAACAGTCTGTCAAATGTCCCTGATTTTAGCTCAATTCAGTAAATTTCCATGAGGTGCTTAGTATGTTTGCGGGCGAGTATATGTTGTCAAAAGCAACATGTTGAAATTATTATATCATTTTCTCTTTTTTTCACTTTACACACCATCAAGCATCAGAGATGTGCAAAGAAATCGGCTAACTTTTTGGGGAAGGGGTGTGGAGGCATCTTGTACATGAAAACATATGGTCATCATGTGGTCACTGCTGGCAAATAAATGTGTTGAACTAAACAAGGTTTTGCTACACAGGCCCTGCTTTTCTCAGTCCTTGGTCCCAAACTGTGGGATTTCTCACAATGAGTCCAATGTTGTATCCCAGTTAACAAATTCAAAATAAAGTGGAGTCGGTGTATGTGTTTATCTATCACAAGCTAAAATAGCAAATGTTACTGCAGTTTGTACATGTTCATTCTTTTCTTGGAGAAAGTGTACAGAAAGGGGCTATAATTCTGTGGAGCATACCAAACATGAGAGCAAAGGGCAGTTTTGTTTTTTGTTTTTGCTTGTTTTTGAGATAGATACTATCAATCAAAGAATAAAATTTGACTTTATTATTGCATTTTGTAACAACTTCACTGTCAAGAGGTGGTATACCTTCTCAGAAGGGGTACAGTCCATCAAGACAATATGTTTATTTTGTACCCAAATAAGTTAAGAATTCTGTTATGCCTTTTTTATTACTGTGGCCTGCCGTGAGGGAATTGAAGTATGTCTTCTTACATAAAGCTAACAAAATACAGCATTTCATGAGGCTGTTTTTGCACCATTTAGGCAGCATATCTAGTTTTAACCTGGTTTGGCCATTTCTTGAAGTGTGGTGAAACTACTGTGCACTAAATCATCAAAAGGGGAAGTAATGTTTTTTTTTTTCCACTAGCCAAGGCAACATTTCTTTTACTGCATACAGAATGGTGCACTTGTATGTTGTGTTTACTCCTTTTTCCCATTTTTCCTCATTTAGCAGACTTGTAGCTTGGCACAGTAAAGTGAGTGGTTGTGTGAATGCTGTTTGGAAGTGTAGCAAACGTAATGTCAGCATTCGAGTGAATGTTGGCTGTGTCAATGTGTGTTTGGATTTAACTGCATTTTTTTAAAAAATATCCTATGGACTCCCTGGCTTGTTTTTTTTTTAATTTTTTCTTTTCCTTTTAACCTAATGCTCCAATGGCTGTTATGGGCTGCAAGAGCCAATCCAGGCCCTTGGCTCGGCTCTTCAATAATCCCAGGCTTGCCCACCTTTAGAGTTGCTCTGTATCGACACCCACAAATAAAGGTATTTTCCTGCCTTTCAAAAAGGACAAAGGTCTAAACAGTGCACAGAGGCAATAACAGAGAGTCATGTTAAGATGGTTTTATTCTTTTACAAATCTTGTAATCATGTATTGCAGGCAATTTAGCAAGCATGTAATGTGCTGAGTTGGAAGCCTAAGGCAAGGCTCAGGTAAGTAATATAGTTTTTATGGAGTTCAAAGTGTGCCAGCCTGTCACATCTCTCTCTCTCCCTGTCTCACACTACCCAGTACTTCCTCAAATTTTTTTTTTGTTTTTTCTTTTCATAAGCCAGGTGTTCGCTTGCTGTTCATCCTTGTGTGTTGCAGTGTACTTCCCTGCTTAGTAGACTGAAGTTATCTACTCACCACAGCTGTTCAAACTTGACTGAATGCTTGATTGATGATCTTGCTTCTTGGCTTCTCTTGTAAAAAAATAATGAAGTCAGTGGTGAAGTGAAATGGACTGCACTCTTTGCACTGACCACACACTTCTTTGCAGTTTTTTTCAGGGAGCTATTTGGTCTGTGAAAATTATTTCATGCTACGGTGCAAAAAGTATTTTTACAGGAATAGATCTATTTACAATGACTTCTTTTTACAGCAGTACAGTTGTTTCAATCACCTGTCATTTCTGAGTACTTCATATTATACTTCCATCGTGGAATTATAAAGTAGTGTTTCAGGCTGACTAGCACACTGCTTGGTGCCCTTTTAAGGGGTGGGCAGAGGGTTGTTTGGTTTTATCATGAGGTAAAATGTACATCAGACCTTCTGAAACTCATGGCCCTCAGGCCTCAGACTAGCATAATTCTGGGTGAGACAAGCTACTACACTACATTCCTGAGTGCACCCACTACTTTTTATTTTTGTGCTGGAGACTTTGGCCCTCAGTTGTGTGTGCTAGTCCACTTACAGACCTAACAGTTGTTTTAAGACCCCTATTGTATGTTAGGCTGTGTCTCTCTGTGTGTGAAAGAAGATAAGGCTGTATCCATCTGTTGGCATTGACTTTACTGACCGTAACAGAGCTTAAAGTAATTCTTACTTTAGAAATTCTCTGTAGTGGGCAACTGGTGGAACACTGGTCCTGACCGCCTTCTCACAACAGCTGTTCAAATAATTCAAACCCCCAGTACTCAGGGTTACCTTCCCACATACTGATGCATACTGTGGCATCTGTGTACAAGACCTTATTCCCCAATGACAGTTTAGATTTTAATCTAATTAGCACAGTTAATAACTAAAAGGAATATCATCCATATCTAAAGAGGTCATTGTTCCATTATATTCAGCATTAATTAGTCCAGTTATTGAATACAGCACCCCCTTTGGAATGTAGCTCACTAGACTTCTGTGACTGGATAACGATAGTGAAGCTTGCGTACATATTCCAGTACTCCAACAAAGTCAGTCACATATAGAGTTGTCAGATGTTTGCTGACTTTCATTGGCAGAGATGGAGGAAGGCCAGTGCAAGGATCATCCGGGGAACCTTCATGCAATTCAAAATAGGAGTTAGAAAGGTCCAATGTAATGAATCGGGAAGCCATGTTGCCACCAAATTATTTTCTTCATCTGCCACGTTATTGAGCTTGTGGTGGTGGTGAGCTCCCCTTTTAGTCAGGGGTCAAGCCTCCTCCCTTTTATCAGAACCACTAGAGAGGAAATGAGAGAATGATGTAGAGGTACCACTCAGTACTTGCATATAAAGACAAGATATTGGAGTTAAGACCCAAAAGTATTTTATTCTCTAGCGCCTCAGTACAAAACCTTCCAGGAGTTACAAAATTCAGCTAAGAATGTGCTACTTTTTATACAAAAAACACAAACTCAGTCAATCGGTAATACAGTCATACAAATAGAATACTTCCAGTTAACCTCTCCATTCAGTCCCATAGGGACCAAAGTATCATATTTAAGGATAAAGACAGACTTTGTATAACAGTTTTTTTTCAAAAGAATTTCATCATCATTTTCAACAAATACTTGCTCTAAGATATAACCTTGAAGCATAGAAAAATCACTGCCATGTACATCTCTGAAATGACATGCCAAAATCTTATCTTCCTTTTGATTTTTTATGTCCCTGATATGTTCCATTAACCTCACTTTAAAACTTTTTTGTTTCACCAATATAAAAGAAACCGCACGGGCATCTTCACACATAACCCCCTTGCTGTTACATGAAAAACATCCCCTTGGTACATGTTTGATTTTATTCATATATTCAAAGGAATATATTATATATTTGCAAATAGAACATTCTCTTGGTACATGTTTGATTTTATTCATATATTCAAAGGAACATATTATATTTGCAAATAGAACAATTGTTATAAGTGCTCATAGATGTTGGACAGACACTTAAGTTACTCTTTGGTAAGGCAAATTTTCCATGAACAAGCATGTCCTTTAAACTTCTTCCCCATTTGTATGACATCATAAGGTGCTTGCTCAAACTTTTACTCAAATCCCCATCTTTGTAGAGAAAATTCCAGTAATATCTTAGAATGCTACTAACTTCTTCACTTTGAATGTTGTATGTGCTAACAAAAGACATCTGTTCATCCTTGTTTCCACCATTCTCTCAACTCCCCTCATTGATCCAACACCTATCACTAACATAACATTATTTTTTGATTTTTAACACAAAACGTTTTTGCTTAGCTTCTTCTATTGCTTTCCTACTATATAAAACATAATGTAAGTATTGTATATTTCTTCCAACAAATTTGTCTCCGCTTTATGTATTCTAGATGATCTTAAAAACTCACCATATGGTAAAGATGATAAAACATGGGGGGAAGATCACTAGTAGGATACAGGTACTGGCTTCCATCTAAGAATCTCCTATGTACTCCAGTACAAATTTTGTCATTATCCAAACCCTTAAGTGTCAGATCTAGATAACAGGACTTGGGTTCCATATTGTAGCCCATCAAAAGACAAAATTGAATGTATTTTGTTGTAAATCAGCAACAAACTGCAAAATTTCACTCTTGCCTCCTTCACATATAAAGATTAAATCATCTATAAAATGAAAATAATATTTTACATAATTCTTAAACAAAATTACATTTATACAAACATACTAATTCAATATAAGCCATGAATAAGTTTGCATACATGGGGGCAAATGGTGCCCCCATGGCTGTTCCCTGTTTTTGCCTAAAAATTTCATTATTATATGTAAAAAAAAAATATTGCTTAAATAAAAATAAGTAAAATCAACCAAATAATTTGTTAAGGTGCTATCACCCAAAAAATACATTATAGCATGAAGTCCATCCTTGTGTTGTATTGATGTATATAAACTTTTAACATCCAACGTTATCCATTACATGTTTTTATTCCATTTAACATGAGAAATCTTATCCAAAAAATCAAAACTATCCTTAATATAGGATGGAATTTTCAAGACATACGGTAAAAAAATATTATGTAACAAAAGCCCAGCTCCGTGTAAGAAATATTTGCAAGCTGGAATAATGGAACATCCTGGTAGATTATTCATGTTTGTGCAGTTTCAGCAAACAGAAGAATGTAGCTAAAACACAACCTTCTCACAACAGCTCTTCAAATAATCCAAACCCACAGTACTCGGGGGTACTTTCCCCCATACTGATGCATACTGTGGCATCTCTGTACAAGACCTTATTCCCCAATCACTAGAGAGAATGATGCGGAGGTACCACTCAGTACTTGCATGTAAAGACAAGATCTTGGAGATAGCCCACCACCACTCTGAAGCTTAAACATGTAGCTGACCAGTTGTCATGAATTGAATGAGTTCTCAAGTTTCTAGGCATGCATTCAGGATTGAACCAAGTAATAGGAGTTTAATCCCTTCACCTCCTCCTAAGCCAAGTCTAGCTCACTGGTGAGTGTTGAGTTAAGCTGTATAGATGCCCCCACAAGTGTCAGGACCTTGGTCATCCCTGCCATGTTAGAAATAGAGAGCCTTCTTTTCATGTTGTAGAAAATGATGAAACTGGTACAGTGCACAGTCTGTGTCCTGATGCAGATGCCAGTGACCTTGTGCTGCCCTTTTGTTTCTAGTACTGCTTCATTTGAATCTTTTTCTTGTGCTGGGGGAACTTCTGCCTGCCCACAAGCATGAATAAGTCGCATTTTTGGCATGGATGAAGTACAGGTCAGCCCCTTTGTGAGCAAATACTTCATTCCATGTCCCTCTGAGATTTCTGGAACAGAAAAATCTTTGGAGACAAAGGTTCTGATCTTTCAGATGGATAGGGACAATTTTTCTTGACACTGCACTAGCACCCTCATGGTGACCCTTCTTTTTTGGTGTGCCTTCTGTGGTTGTAAGATGCTTCTCTTTTTCCAGAAAAGACTTATCTAGTATAATATATATGTGTATAGCTTTAATATAACAGGTGCATTTTGCTTCTGTGATTTCAGAAACTCTGCAAGTATTGCACGGTGTGAAAAGTGTTACTGAAGTTGAGCACATGCAGTTGATTACTGTATTTTCATGTAGGTCACCCTGAATATCAAATGTTGCATGATGCCAGAATTAGTCAAAAAGAAGTTATTTCATTGTTTGATTAAGAAATTTTTCAACTGTGTACCTATCTGTAAACCTGTCTCTCCAGCATTAATCTGAGAACTGAAATTTGATTTATTCCTGGGTGTGAACGGATATCCTGAAAGCCTAAAAATGTACAAACTACTGTATTTGTGCATATTACAGGGGAAGAAGCCCTTAACGTTTAACTAACCATCATGCACTCTGCCACTCATGTCATGTTTTTAGCGTTGCTGCATCCACAGCATACTTTTAAACTTAGAAGTTATTGCATTTGTATTTATGGAGTTGTAATGTGCTGCATGGTAGAATCTTAAAAAAAAAATTAAAAACACTCAGATGAAAATGTTTGTTTCACTGACGGGGCTAATATGGGTGGGATCAGTAAGTTTCAGTGCTATTGGGAGAGGGAGGAGTTTGAAGTTGGTCTAGATTTTAACATCACTAAGATGAATTCTAAACAAAAAACAAAAACAGTCTCTTAATGTTAAATGTATGTGTAGTGATGCTAGTAAAAGTCATTATGCTCGCTCTTTCAAGCTGAGCTGTCAGAAACACCGTGTTTGTGTTGGTCTAATGTTTTGCATAGTTCTTATTATCTCTGACTCACAAGGATATCTGTAATTCTTTCCAGAAATGGGACGAAGTCCACAGTTATGTTCACTAACGCAAAGAATCACGTAGTTTGGATCAAATTAACTGTAAACACTGCCAAATCTGCAGTCGTGGTTTTAAGTAAATCTGCAAGACTGACAGGTCTACACTAGTTATTACAGACCCTACCAATACCATACTCCATTTCATCAAACAGCAAAGATATCAGGGAGTACTGTTAGACGATAAACTCTCATTCCGCAGTCATATATAAAATTTGCAACTTCTACTAAAGTTTTGCAACAACTAAAACAGCTTACAGTATTGCACACTTATTAACATTAGAAGACAGAAGGGCTCTTGCTATTAATGTATTAATGGCAAGAGTTAAGTAGGCCCTACTCATTATTTTG